>NW_022735975.1:0-1074 GCF_011630105.1 Anneissia japonica | reverse complement strand
CACCTTGACCTCTGATGATTAGTGTCCAAAATTTACTACAAACTTGTAAAATTTAATAATGAGCCATTATTACTGTTATATAATTTTCGGTACAATCGAAAGCCCCTCCGGACCTCTTTTCTTCCTGCATCCTATCTTTTTTGTCTTTAGTAAACAATAACATAATTGTAACATTATTTACTTATTGCTTTATTTAAATATTATTATAAACTTAAATGATTATTTCCATTATATTTGTATTTTTAAATTAATACTTTAACAATTATAATTATTAGATTCTAAATGTAAATTTACGTAGATTAGAGCAATAAAAATGAACATAGTAACCCTTATCTATTCATTAATAAGAATAACATTTTTAGTCTTCTAATCAATTTTATATAGCTGGAGTTAGTTTCGACCTAGGCAAACCTTGCTAAAAAGGTACCATGCGGTACACTTTCTTCATCAAAAGGTTTCTTCTAGTAATGGAATGACCTGTTGGAGCAGGAACTCCTGTACAAACCCAGTACCGTTACGATTTTTAATCGTGCGGGAAATACACTCATGATGCTAATTCCTAATATTAGTCTAAAAGCACAATTAATTTGGACCATACTAAGCCATAAAAACTCACCCCGCGAACCTACCAGGGAGTTTTTATTCTATTACCAAAATTTAGAGCATTAATTTTGTAAGAAACCTCCTCTTTGGTTTGCAAAAGTAATCTCGAAAATAAGCCCATCTCGGGGGGAAAAAAAAACTTTAAAAGGCTGATTTCTCAAATATTTTTCTTTAAACAGCTGTATGTTTAAATGCTTGTAACTTCATAAGGAAATATCGGATTTAAATGATTCCTTTACCATTTAATAGCTCTCATTTTACTGTTTAACCATGTATTAATAGCTAAAAATCGACTTTTGCGAAGAGTGACTGGTTTGGCTTGTCTTTGCCACAAATGAACTATTGATATTTAAGAGGCCCATATCGAAAAGAAAAGGGCTTCTTTCAAGATAGTTCTTAAATATCCATACTAACGTTATTTTTTTTATTATTTTCATATATCAATATTATTGCATTGTACTAGCATGATTA
>NW_022735974.1:0-970 GCF_011630105.1 Anneissia japonica | reverse complement strand
TACAGGATGGTCAATACCATTGTCGTCTTCCTGTAAAAGTACGCCCCCAGCACCAATATCACTAGTAGGCCATGGGGTGAAGCTCAAAAGACGTCTAGAAAACGAATTCCGTTCCGATTTTTTCATTATAAAAAATTTAGGCCTACAATAGTTAAGTAATATGTCTTGAATCAAATNNNGTAATATTGTCTTGAATCAAATATAAAAAGTTCGACAAAAATATCTTCTGCAATTTTAAGAAAATTACCGTTTTATTACGTTCCTAGGCTGCTGGTCGTCGGAAAACACACCGCGATACAGCGGTGTAGAAGCACGTCGTGATCATACCATGAGCTGTCCACTTGCGTCAACTCGCATAAAATCGCGTCATTTTAGGTCAAATCGTGTCAAGTAATGTCGGATTGCGTCAGTACACGTCAATTCGCGTCAACTTACAGTATAATTATTAATGAGAAATTTCAACAAAAAAGCTTATTTTATTATTGTAATTGCAATTATTTGATATTCTTTTCAAAACAATAATTGTGTAACAATTTAAAGAAAATGTATTAGTATTTTGACTTCTTTTGACTCCTGTGGTCTTCCTTTTGACAATGTGTCTGCATGTTCCCTGTATGTGTACTACAGTACACACTTCATTCTTACAGTATTTTTGCATTCATATTCCTTTTTTAAAATTATTGTATTTATTTTACTTTCAAATTGTAATAAAGGATTAAATGTGGGGAAATTTAAACTTGATGCATTGTTATGATGTGCATGGATGTATATTTGTTTTGTATACTACGGTTGACCCATGTTGGGACACATTTTATTAAATAGAAATTGAAATTTAATACGTAATATGAAAAATTCATATTTATTTCTCAAATATTCTGAGAGCTTATACAATATATAACTCTATATTTATGTACTTTACACATGTTATACATCTTAATAAAAGCTTCTTGCGCTCTAGTGAGTCTGTTAC
>NW_022735973.1:0-596 GCF_011630105.1 Anneissia japonica | reverse complement strand
TGACGAACTCAAAGTAAGTTCTATATATAATTTTCTAAATGTGTAATTGTTAAGAAATATTAGTACGCCTATGTGACTAAGCAGAGATTTTCCCTCGATAGTAGCAATTAAGACCGAAATTTGAAACTTTACTTGTAAGTATTTAAGAATTTAAGCAAAACAAGTGTTTGACGTATTTACCTTTTTCACATATAGGTATGGCAATATTACTACAATTCACATTTTTCAGCGAGCCTGTTGGATATATTTCAGTGCAATCTTCATCGTTACTGTGACCGTTAGGTTTTACGATATACAAGTCTAATATTATCAAAACAAAAATGCATTCACTTATTTATACAGCTATGTATTTAGAAACAGTTTTGTTATTAATTTGAATTTGTTACAGAAATAAATATATAATAATTACTGTATTAACGTACACAGTTAATCTAAAAAAAAAACCCCAAATAACCAATATATTATTCTTAACTGCATTTCTGTATAAAGAAGGATTTATTATATATATACCATATACCAAAAAAGACGTTTTATTGGTCATCCCCATTCATTAATCATAAACACGTATATACAGCTGTATTGATTCGGACAGTCTA
>NW_022735972.1:0-699 GCF_011630105.1 Anneissia japonica | reverse complement strand
GTTATTATTAATAGTATTATAATGCAGTATTCTTTTTATGTAGACTGCAAAATTTGAATCTAAGTAGAGAATGCAAAGCTCAGTTTGCTATTTTGTTGTGAGAATGTTTGCTGAAGGCAAAGCTTACCTGATTATTTAAATCAGTTGGCTATTGTCACTGTTTTTTGTTAGTTTGACTTGCCATTGTGTAAGCTACTAGTGTAGCAGTATGCTGCACATTGAGTATCTCAGCTTTCCAGTGCGGCTACTGTTTCCTAATCCAGTTTAGGGAGGATTCTGATTTACTGTATTTTTAGCTTAAGATGTTCCTCTTCGCTATTTTTTTTTTAATTTTATCAATTCCAATTTCATAATTTAATTAAAATAATTAATTATTCACTTGTTTTGCATGTGTATGTTTTTATATACTTATTGTATTTTTATCTGTATTTTTTCTATTTGCAGTTTCTTGCTTAGGATGTTCCTCTTCGCAATTTTTTTTTTTCTTTTTTTTTTTTGCAAAATTTTACCTTTTTCAATTTCTTAATGTAATTCCATTAATAAATTATATACATTTTTTTATATTTATATTATTGTATTTAAGACATCCTGTAATTGGCTTTTTGCTGTTGGATGATGTTCAAAATAAAATATGAAATAAAATAAATTAACTCTTTATTTACACTAGCAGGTATTATGCTATGTTTAAACTGTAGCTGT
>NW_022735971.1:0-894 GCF_011630105.1 Anneissia japonica | reverse complement strand
AGGTTTATATAGTATTATATAATGTAAATATATTTATTACTGTATTATGTATATTAATCATATTAACTATCAGGTATGTACTCTATATTGAAGATTCTTCCTTCTTTGATCCTTTAAAATCATCAATTAAATTGTTTCTCTAAATGTCAAGAGGGTTGGTTGCTTTGATAAAAATGAGCAAAACTGGCATTGTGTACATATTTTGATCAATAGACAATCAGCAGGAGGTTGGTTAATGTTCCGTCTTGAAGAGCTCCGTAATTACAGTTGAAAATTATTTGTAAATGAAAGCTGATTAGTGACTGCTACGTGAGCAATGGCCCCAATACTTCATTAACACCTTAGAACAAAGAGTCTGTTTAATTATGATTGACATATCCCAGACTTTTTTTTTGCGAATATTTATGAGAAATTGTGATGAAGTAAAGCTAATAGTATACTACTAAACAAAAAAAAAGAAGGTCAAAAACAAAGGATATAACGTATTAATAACTCATTGCGGGCAATTGGCAACACGGCACTGTATGAGGTAAGCATGGTAATTACATATCACATATGCCACATTACCGTAATTATCATTGAGTACGGTAGTGTATGTTATATACTATTACTATTATTGTCATTATTATTATATATAGAAATGTATATAATATATATATATATATATATATAATAAAACGATTGAATGAATTGCAAATACATATGTTATATATATTATATATATTATATTATATGTAATATATATAAAATATATATAGTATTGGTCATTGGTCGAGTTCCTAGTCCACATATCAAGCGCCCTGAACATCTTACATTACATGGATATGTGCGCTATATAAAACTACACTATTATTATTATTATTATTATTATTATTATTATTATTATTATTATTA
>NW_022735970.1:0-1374 GCF_011630105.1 Anneissia japonica | reverse complement strand
TTTTTTCCCAGCTTATTATTGTGTTTACTGAGTATCAAGCATATGCTCAGACACCTGCTGAATGTAAGTAGTATGAGTCTTGTTCGTTATTATTGTTTATATTATTATCGTTTGTAGTATTATTCATTATGATAATAATAATAATAATAATAATAATTATTATTATTATTATTATTATTATTATTATTATTATTATTATTATTATATTACTACTACTACTACTACTACTACTACTACTGCTACTACTACTCCTACTGCTGCTGCTGCTGCTGCTGCTACTATTAGTAGTAGTGGTAGGTAGTAGAGGTAGCAGCTGTAGCAGCATAAGGTAATTCAAATATAAACTTGAAAACTATTTTTTACAACAAAAAATGTCGTTATTAACTTTCAACTAATAATTAGAACGAGAATAAAGAAAAACATTACCTAATTAACAGACATCAACAGATAACCGAACCCACGACCTCTAGATAACTAGCCTGGTGTCATAACAGCTAGCATTACCGAGCTTGCGCTTAGTGACTAGTGTTGAATCCGATCCCCTAGTAGCAGCAAATACTTCTTGATTCGGACAAAACATAATCCTATTATTAAGAGTTGATAACGTATGTAGTTCATTTAAATATTAATAAATGAGCAATTCAAATTATAATTTAAATTTTTTAGGTTTTTGTCATAATTTTCCCTTGTGGCTGTATATTAAAATTGTTTACTGTGTGTATTTTATTTTAAGATGTTAGCTTTCAATAGAAAGATTAAATGTTTCTTTACCATTTAACTGGTACATAAATAAACCCTTTGCAAAGAAACGCTCTGAAATGTGGTAATTAATTAGAAAGACTTTTTCGAGTAAAGCATTTACCGAGTAGGCCCTATGTATCAGCGAACACCTAATTGTTTTAATAGACCCTTTCAGAGTGTTAATCAAACTCAAATTTTGACCAATCAGAACAGGGCTGGGAAATTGTGCGTGTCCGGCCTACAAACTTTATATAGTAGGCCTATTAGAATAGTATGGCTACTTTATTATAATCGATATGAGGAATTAATAAAGTTGTTTACTTTAAGCTCACCCATTACTTCTCAAAAAACTTCATGGTTATGGTATATGTGGATCCACGCTGCAATCCTTTTTGTCAGATCGTAATCAAAATGTTGTGTGTAGGGGCCCTCGTCCCCTGCTTGTCCATCTGGAGCGCCGCAGGGCTCGTTTCTGGGGCCAATATTCTATAATTTTTTTGTGATTGACCTCATCACCTCATTATCCTCTTGTGTCAAAATGTAAGCGTTATGCTCTTGTAATAATGTACGCATTATCCTCTTGTGTTAAAATGTATTTTTTGTTTTCCCTTTTAATTTGTGAATAATTATGAA
>NW_022735969.1:0-609 GCF_011630105.1 Anneissia japonica | reverse complement strand
TCATTGTATCCAACACATAAGATAATGGTCTCAAAATAATTTGCAGTAGTGTTTCACGTCAATTGATTAGCAACATTCCCTGTAACTGTTTGTGTACGACGAACTTCAATACCAGACTCATTAATGTGGTCATACAAAACCTGACATCACATTTTCACTTTTTAGTAATGTCAGCCGAATGAAATGAGTACTGTAATAACAAATCTTATGGGAAAATAAATGCTATTAATTCGATGATATTCTTACATAATTTAGTATAAAACATACTCCAAATAAATATACTATATATTGGATATACATTATAGGCATGTAGACGTGTATTCATGTTCATCTTCTTTATACACATACATTGAATACATACATATATAATATGTATGTGTATATGTACGTATTCCCAAGTCAGTCAGGTTTAATAATTAACTGTAACAACGTATTGTATTAGTATACAAAAGCACCACTGTTATATACGCTTGATCGAACCTCTTAGAAGTAAAATGCATCACAGTCCAATAAACCTACCTTCATTGATTGTGCTAATGTAGTTAATTGATGGTGTGAATGGAATTGACATGATGAATCTGATTAGTTAAATCAGCCCGCTCAGCCTTT
>NW_022735968.1:0-1642 GCF_011630105.1 Anneissia japonica | reverse complement strand
TACACAGTTACAATGTATTCAATAGCTTACATTAGACTCTGTATCTTGAGTACCTTCCTCTTTCTTTACTTCTTTCACAGGTTCTTGGGTTGGTTTATCTGAATCTGTTGCCCCACCAACCATATTCATAACATAGTTTTTCAGAGCAACATGATCTCTACCACCTTGGTACTTGTCAACCTAATATTCCATATTACAATAAGAAGTTAGCTTACCAAAGAATTCATCACAAAAGCAGAATTTGAAAACAAGTTTATAATATTTATTAAAGCCTTGTAAAACAACTTGTTCATAAATTTTCAATTATGTTGTGTGGCCATTAATTTGGATAATGAGTAAATTGAAAAAAAAATTAATTCTACCTTTTCACCATTCTTGAAAAACAAGAGAGTTGGATAACCTCGCACTTCAAACTGATCGCATACCTCTTTATCTGTAGTACAATCCACCTAAAACATAATTAATGCTTAAGTTATGGAAAGGGTATGTTTTCAGATGCTTGTATGACATTTAATTCTATACTCAGCAACACAGGAGCTTCTCTTGGACAGACTAATAAATATTATTTTTTGCTAAATAATCTATCGTTATTGTTATTTTGTTTTAGGAAATGAAAATCAATGGAGAACATTCTCAACACGACAAAGCATGCGAAACTGATAATTTTTAATGACAATCTGTTTAGGACTACCACCAACTGTGAGTACATGGCGTTATAAAAGTGCTCGGAGTGAGCAAGACTTTGCCTAATTCTCTCCAACAAGGAAACCCCTTCATGGAACCACTATAAACACATGAGGCAATGAGGATCCTATACCCTTAATAAACAACAATACACTACCTTAGCAATTGTGACATCATCATTGTGTTGAAAACCTGTAGCTAGGTCATTCCATACAGGGGCCAACTTCTTGCAGTGACCACACCATGGTGCATAGAATTTGATAAAGTGATTTCCCTTCAATATATGGTCCTTAAAGGTAGCCTTGGTTAGCTCATACAGTTTATGTTTTGGCTCTGGTGGTTTGGGTGCCTCAGGTTCCTGAAAAATTGCAGACAACAATAATATAAGGAAGAATATGGTATATTATTTGATAAAAAATGCTTGTTAGTCAAAGGAGTAAAAAATGCTAGTTCAAATTTTCAACATTGTATCGTTTCCGTACAAGTAATAAAATTCTGCATCTTCATTGTATCTTAAACTGGGAAGTCACTGCATCTTGGACAAATCCAACTCAGCTCTCTACTGCTAGATGACGCGATGCCATCTGCTGACTGCCAGTGGCAGTCTGAAAGGACTGTCATTAAAAATGATTGATGCATTGCGCATGTTTCGTCACATCTTTTTTATAGCATCGCGTCAGCTGACGACAGTCAGACGCAGTGAGGGCCCGGCTTTACTATAATCATACCTTCAGCTGTTCGCTGATGAAACTTTCAAGGGCATCCAAATCGCGTTTGCCTTTAAACAATACAGGTTCTTCCCTGTCATCATTAGGATTGAAAAACTTTATTGTTGGATAACCTTTAACACCATTCTCAGCACATAATTGTGTTTCAACAGTACAATCAACCTAAAAAGAAGAAAAGAGGAAAGAAATATAAAAATTTTTATTTAGAATTAGAAACGTTTGCATGAAGG
>NW_022735967.1:0-978 GCF_011630105.1 Anneissia japonica | reverse complement strand
TTCCAGATGAAACATTGATTCTTTCATCACTATTAACGTGTGGAAGATGTCCAAACAAAATGCACATTCAACATCAAGATCAACAGGTTATGGGCCCAGTGAGTGGTGATGAATTTAAATACCTGCAGCTATGGGAAGTTACATTTGTTGGTCACATGCACCTGCAAAAATTGTTTGACACTATTGTACCGGGAGAAGGTGGCGAAGTCGCTGCTCCTAATCAGACGAAAAATGCTGAAGCTTTCGCCAAGTTTATCTTTGAGAGACACAAAGAACAACAGAAGAATTGGGCCTTAGAAATCATGTGGGAACATAGAATTGTTTCATAGTACACTGAGGTTACATCCTTAAAGATGAAGGAATGAATAAGTAACCTACTATATGATTCGAGTAATAACAGCAGCAACATGCTTAAAAATAGCCGGGGAATATATCAGGACAGTTTACTTGATGCTATGGTTCTCAAAGGACTACCGTCCTAACGATATAGAACATTCTCAATGGTAATTACTCTAAAGGAGCAACAGCAATATTTGGCTCCTTAACCAGTATTGATAGTTGATACCAAGGCTTGCTTTCTCAATTTTATCCCCCAATCCAAATGAGAGGTGGTTGAATTCTCATTAGAAGTACTCCCAGATGATACCGATGAGTTAGCAGACATACTTGGCGGGTATTACTGCAGAAAATTTATTTATAAAGATAATATAGATAGAATCGTACAGGAACTTGGTCACAAAGAACTTATTCAAAAGCCAAAGTTCATTGCAGATTTAGTGCGTATTAGCTCCGATTAGAAAAACCTTGTCAGAACAGACCTCCTTTAAATGAGTACCGGGCATTACAACCTACGGTTGAAAGGTGATTGAATTATTAATTTTTCCAAGTGAGATGACAGCACTTAATTGCGTCGATATATTGGAATTTCATGATAGGTGTAAGTAATTTTATACAGTACCACATAGAGTTAAACAGTTT
>NW_022735966.1:261-893 GCF_011630105.1 Anneissia japonica | reverse complement strand
CGCGCAGCAGAGTGGTCAGGGGAGTCAGAGGAAATCCCCGCCAGACAAGCGCGCGTTGATATGAATCTTCATCAATCATAGAGTTTCATGAATGGATAATTATGCTATATGCCGAGATTAACTATGAGTGGAAATATCATCCACATGTCTACAGCCATGCTACGTTGAAAACACCAGTTCTCGTCCGATCACCGAAGTTAAGCAACGTCGGGCCTGGTTAGTACTTGGATTGGTGACAGCCTGGGAATACCGGGTGCTGTAGACTTTTTACATTTTTCCTCCAAATTCTAAAATAGGGGTGCGTGAAAGTCCACACGACCTCAGGCCCACCATAGTTGAGGCTGAGATGCAAACATTTTGAGAATATGGACCTCTTGAAGTGCCCGGAAATCGCAATCTTATGCCTTAAAAAATCATAAAGGTACTATGATTCCAGGGTCGTTTGAACAAAACGGCAGTCTTCTTCTGTCTAAAGCATCCTAGTTAATGTCGTACGGTAGTAAAATAGTTGGTTTATTGTTCAACACCGGTGTTTGTAAAATATGTACTCGCGCAGCAGAGTGGTCAGGGGAGTTAGAGGAAATCCCCACCAGACAAGCGCGCGTTGATATGAAACGTCATCAATCACAGAG
>NW_022735966.1:0-188 GCF_011630105.1 Anneissia japonica | reverse complement strand
GCCATACTACGTTGAAAACACCGGTTCTCGTCCGATCACCGAATTTAAGCAACGTCGGGCCCGGTTAGTACTTGGATGGGTGACCGCCTGGGAATACCGGGTGCTGTAGACTTTTTACATTTATTCCCCCAAATTCTAAAGTAGGGGTGCGTGAGAGTCCACACTACCTCGGGCCTACATTGTTGGGG
>NW_022735965.1:0-842 GCF_011630105.1 Anneissia japonica | reverse complement strand
CATAAATTCGTTCATGTCCGTCTAATGTGTTTGTTGTTTTATTTGTTTAAATCATACCCATCTTAGAGATAAGCACTTTTGTGCAAAAAGTGACAATGTAAAAAGTTAAGTCAAAATATAATTTTTTTTTGTTAGGCAAAGTGAGATAGGCTGAAACAAACACTATTCCATTAAAAGTTTGAAGTTTTTCTTAAAAGTTCTCGTAGTATGGCGGAAAGTCAAAAATTTGCACTAAGTGCTCAAATCGACGAGATAAGCACTTTTGTGCAAAAAGTGACAATGTTAAAAAGTTGAGTCAAAATGTAATTTTTTTTTGTTAGGTTAGGTCAAACTTTCAATGGAATTTTTTTTTTTCAGCCTATCTCACTTTGCCTAACCCTAACCCTAACCCTAACTCTAAGCCTAACCCTAACCATAACTATAACCCTAACACTAACCTGTGTCTCTTATACACATCTAGATGTAAAGGTTGTCTGACAAGAAATGTTTCTCTATACTGGATATTGATAACAATGAAATCAAATTGAAAATCAAAGAATACCTTTACATAAAATGGAACAATCCTGATCTTAATTTGCAGATTAAACATGTGAACTTAAAGCTTATTTAAATATACACGTAAGCAATAGTTATTATGCAAGCACTTGTTACCTTGTATTTAACTATAGCTTCACACCCTTTTGTAAAACAAATCAATGTACCTGATTATATATTCTACATAATAATTAGCTACACTTGGTCCATATTATAGACTTACTATTGCTTTACTAACCTTTGATTAAACAAATCACGGTATTCAATTATATATTCAGAATAATAATTAGCTACATTTAGTCCAGATT
>NW_022735964.1:0-1699 GCF_011630105.1 Anneissia japonica | reverse complement strand
CACAGACCCGACGCGACAACAAATCGCGTCGGGCTGCGTCGGCCGACGCTGTCTGAGTTGGCCTTTACTGTATTCCTTCGATTCCATTTGACCCTTCTATTTAAAATTGAGTGCTTATATTTAAAATTGAGTGCTTATATTTAAAATTGAGTGCTTATATTTAAAATTGAGTGCTTATAAACAACACCAAAATGCCAAGTTTTAGGAATGCACACAGGCGTATTTTAATAAACAAATAGAAATCTCAGGAAAATATGGGGGTGATAGGTTGTCCACTATGTTCCACAGTCTATTTCCATAAATGTATACTTCCATTCTTTTTGAAAAATCCAGAACTATAAGTTTAAGTCTGAACATCGATGGAGCGATTATCATGATGCGGCTATGACGAACAGTAACCTGGTAATCATCAACGCTCTGGTTGAAAGCAACTTTGAAACATTATACATTAGCCTAGATGGCCTTATTTATATATTTACTAATATCTTTAGCCAGGATGACACAATCATTTTAAAGAAATGTTTTTCATTGTGGTCCTGGAAAAAATAATAATAATAATAATTATAATACAGAGAGTATCCAATATAATCAAATTAATTCTTATTTTTAATTTATGAATTTAATTATTATTACTTACAAATACTTTTTATAACGTCTCAGAACGGGATAAAATGCCCAGTTATGATCGTTGGATTGGTTGGATGTGTCTTCGGTGTGAAATACACTTCGCTGGAAATTGTCATAGAAGCCCATCGGACATCCCCCATCAAACCCCCAACTCCTTACCAGCATTTTATAGTAAAAAATCTGTAAGTCTGCGAACCTGAATTGGTTTGCATCTGTCTCTCATTGCAATTGATTAAGATCATGTATCCATCCCTAAGGTCCAGTAAACTGTAAATCACCAGTGAACGACAAACACAATGGACTGTTCCTTAATATCGATCTCTGGTACGTAGTGTTTGGTGTGCTCTGAATGGTTCCATATAGTCGTGTGGGTGTTTTGATTATTTGTATGATTTAGGATAATCATGGCTACAGTATAGGCATGTTTATCAAATATAACGTAGTCCTGAAAACGTACTTTTTTTTAAACATAATTATTATAGGTCTCATATATTTTATAATTTATTAGTCGCTATTTGTTGGTGCTGTTTGTTGGTGCTGTTGTTGAAGATGTAGTCCAGTCCGAAATGTAGCAATATCAGAGGTTGCATTTTTTTTTGCTATATTTAAAAAAAATTGAATATAATGTAGATTAGATATTGATAAATCAAAAAAGTATGTGCAACATTTTTTTTTCATACGT
Organism: Anneissia japonica; assembly: GCF_011630105.1. NCBI lineage: Eukaryota > Metazoa > Echinodermata > Crinoidea > Comatulida > Comatulidae > Anneissia > Anneissia japonica. The sequence continues at coordinate 390 of NW_022735964.1, read as the reverse complement.
AAGGGGGGTTGCCAGCAGCTTCAAAATGGCCGCCATTTTTTCCTAAAATTGTCATTAATATTGTAAGTTTATGTCATTAAAATCCAGTATTCAATTGGAAATTCACTCATAACAATGACAACAAAAGTTAACTAAATATTGTACACATTTTTGAGCTATTACAATTTAAAATGGCTGCCTTTTTCCATTATTTTAGCTTTTTAACATACATATTAATATAATAATAACCGATCTGTACTGTAAAACGAAAACGTGTGATAGAGCTAGTTATATGCAATTGCCATATGCTGTTAATGGTTATTACCATAATATATATATGATATATATATATATATATAAATATACATAAATGTATATATATATATGTGTGTATGTAAACACTGTATATGT
>NW_022735963.1:0-501 GCF_011630105.1 Anneissia japonica | reverse complement strand
TGGGCGGAGATATGATATGTATTTTACAATACAAACTAAATCAGACAAACAGTATAAATCCCAATAGAAAATATCCCCACCACTGACGCAGGGCCATCGGAACCACACCGGCCGCACAGGCTTTGGCCGGACGACTTTTTCCCAATTGTATTACTTTTAAAAATAAATATACTTTGATACCTGAAGTTAGTATTAGATGTGTATAAGAGACAGATGTTGTATACCGTATTTAAACAAAAATCCATCATTTTTCATTCACCGTTTTTGTATTGCCCATGTACATTTCAACTCTTTTGACAATCCTTAACTTTAGTAATTAAGATTGATTTTAAAAATCTATAGAGATATACATATAAATAGTGGCCCAAGCCTATGTCGTAATTACGACATAAACATGGCGAAATTACGACATAAATATGTCGAAATTACGACATACATATGTCGTAATTACGACTTATTATGTCGAAATTTCGACATACGTAAGTCGTAATTACGACTTAT
>NW_022735962.1:0-593 GCF_011630105.1 Anneissia japonica | reverse complement strand
AGGAAATTATTAAGTGCTTGAATACCTTCTTCATGAGGGATGTTAGTATAGAGCGAAGTGACGTCGATAGTGACTAGAATAGATTGGTTAGGTATATTAGTTATATTATCAAGGATTCTAAGAAAGTGCGTAGTGTCTTGGATGTAGCTAGAGATATTAGGGAGTAAGGGTTTGATAATGGAATCAACAAGGCCAGACAGATTTTCAGTGAGGGTACCTATGCAGGAAACGATCGGTCTACCAGGGGGAATGATATTGAGCTGTTTGGATAAATTAAAAAATTCAATAGGCTTAAGTGCGCTGACATTGTAGTTAGTATTAGACAGTGATTTTAATTTATTATCAATAAGTTTAGGCAGTTTGTGGATTTTCGGGAGGGTATAAAACAAGCCAGGCTTGGGATTAGCTGGGATAAGATTAACCATATCAGATTGATTATAAAATTCTAATTCATTGATAACAACACTAAGATCGTCTCTATACATAATGGTAGGATCAGCAGTGAGAAGTTCATAAAATTCCTGGTTTCCCACCAATAAACCAAATCCTATATCTATTCAACATGACCGAAAAAAGAAGCTACACACAGAATG
>NW_022735961.1:0-771 GCF_011630105.1 Anneissia japonica | reverse complement strand
GTACTTTATCCTTATGAAGTACTATGTTGTTGGACGTTAGCGCATGTTCAAGAGTTTTCGTAGCATCAATTTCGCTGGCTCGTAGGCAGGCAAAATAGCATGTTAGAAATAGAGCTTTATAGAGAGTGAAATCATAACGCGAAGTGGTTGCGAATTGGAGGTTCTCTATTCATTTAGTGAAAATCTGTGTAGTGATTGGTAGCCGAGTGAAAGTGGCGGACTGCTGTAGTTTTAGTTTTGAGGCTCCTCTACACAGAATGATCAATTTTTTCGAGACTGTCGGATCCTCCATGTAAGAAATCTTGTGCATGAATGAAATTGCACTAAGGTAGGTTTTAACGGTAGAGACTGCAAGTCCAGATTTTATCAAAAAGCACACGTAAAGGGATAAGGCTTGTTGGGTTGATGGCATACGTAACGGTAGGTTGTGTCGTCGTAGAAAGTGACGAAAATGTGTCCATTGCTTGATGTAAGACTTAGCAGTGTCTTTTGCTAACGATCCCCAGGTAAGCTCATCAACTTCTCTTCTTATGACAGTCTTATGACCCTGTCTCTTATACACATCTAGATGTGTATAATTGCTCTCTTTTAGTAGCTTTCCTGTTACCTGAAACCGAGACAGTACATCACACAAAATGTTCTTTTTTCCTGGTATATGTCTGGACGTGAGGTTTATATTGTTAACAAGCGGAACAAGCACTATGGCGCGAACGATATGCATAACACTGTCATTGCTTGAGGTTTTCTTATTTAGAATATAAACTTTATCTA
>NW_022735960.1:0-656 GCF_011630105.1 Anneissia japonica | reverse complement strand
GCTGCATATTATTATTCAAGTAGTTCCGCTTTCATGTTGTTTTAAGTAATTTATTTTACTTTAAATACTGTAACTCGCTATGAATGGCATACTCGGTGGCATAGCCTATCTGTACGTAAGTTCTGTAGTTCCATGTCTAGGAGGAACTACCGTAATGTATTCGAGTTATCACTCAAGCGCTTTTCAAAATTCTTGCACAGATATGAAATAATTAGTCATATATATCCTCATCCGAACATAAATCTGGATCTGGATCAAAAGATCTACAAAAAGCTGAAGTAAATTTTAATCTATTAAACAATTGCCAACACTCCTAATTTTATACACTTTGTTGTCATAAACAAATATAAACATAAACCTTAGCTTCTGTGGTGAGGTGTCTGCAAAAACGTGAATTTAGGCGGCTGGAAAAGCTGAACAAAAGATCGGAAAAAGCTGAAGTAGGTTTTAATTTATTATTGATAGGCCTATGTACAATGCGACTTCTTCCAATGTAATTAAATTCTGTTTCTCCAATTAAGTGCCCATACAGGGTGCGTGATTAAATTATTTTACATAGGCCTACATCGCAGTGGTAGATCCAGCAGTGGCGTATCTAAGGGGAGGGCGCACGTTCAGGTAGTTAAAAATCACCATATTTTGCGAATTAGCGCTCC
>NW_022735959.1:0-1224 GCF_011630105.1 Anneissia japonica | reverse complement strand
TAGGAAAATATTATAAGAGCTATCGATGCGCTACTATTGGTAAAATCAATTTCTAGGAAAAAAAAAATGAATTAAGTCTACAGCACCCGGTATTCCCGAGCTGTCTCCTAACCAAGTACTAACAAGGCTAGTTGCTTAACTTCGGTGATCGGACGAGAACCGGTGTTTTCAAGGTAGTATGGCCGTAGACAAGGATGCACCAACAGTGCAACACTTCGATCATCGAATTCATTGGATGATATTTCAAGTTGTGACGTGTTACTTAGAAATATAAGAGCTGTCGATTCGCTACTATTGGTAAAATGAATTTTTAGAAAAATATACATGAAATAAGTCTACAGCACCCGGTATTCCCAGGCGGTCTTCCATCGAAGTACTAACCGGGCCCGACGTTGCTTAACTTCGGTGATCGGACGAGAACCAGTGTTTTCAACGAAGTATGGCCGTAGGCAATTTTTTATCTCTCTCTATCTCTGTCTCTATCTCTATCTTCATCTATCTATCTCTCTCTATCTGTTTCTATCTCTCTACTCGAGATCTCGATCTCTAGAGATGAAATTTTTATCACATGTACAAATGAAATTTTTACCACATGTACATAAACATAGACTGAACACATTTCCGAAATTTCATAAATTTCGAAAAATTGTAAATATTTTTCTGCGGCGATTATTATTTCGATTTTTTTTAATTTAACTGTGATGCTTTTTGAAAATTCAAATGACGATAAAAAATTTTTTTGCTATGGAATCGTTCTATTCATTGGTTAAAAACTGTATTTTAGTGAAATATCATTCAATGAGCTCGATGATCGAAGTGTTGCACTGTTGGTGCACCCTTGTCTACGGCCATACTACCTTGAAAACACCGGTTTTCGTCCCATCACCGAGGTTAAGCAACGTCGGGCCTGGTTAGTACTTGGATGGGAGACCGCTTGGGAATACCGGGTGCTGTAGACATCAATTATTTTTTTTCTAGAAAATTAATTTTACAAATAGTAGCGCATCCATAGCTCTTATAATATTTTCCTAATGCAGGCGTCACTTTGAAGCCTGGACCCACCTCCTTAGAGGTCGCCAAATAACGTCGAAGCCTAAGGTCAATAAATTTGCTGTTGTAGTGAAATCCTAACGTTCTTTTTTATCTTGAGTGAGTGAAGTTTTACCTATAAATTTGATGAAAGGTATGAAGCTTTGACGAGTAATTTGTGTTTTCTGGTGATGG
>NW_022735958.1:0-1559 GCF_011630105.1 Anneissia japonica | reverse complement strand
AAAAATGACATAAAAACCACATTTGTTGCTCTATTTTCAAAATTTTTGGTGTTCCTGAGAGCTTATTTAATTCCCTGTCCCTTCATATTATGATTCTTACAATAATAACATAATAGGTGGCAGTATATAGGCGACAAATGTGAAAAAAATGTTTTTTTTAATTTGTTTTGGTGGCCATTTTGAATACGTAATGAGGTCACATGACCTATAAAAAAATTAATTATCCACATTTTTTTTCTACTATGTGTCCTAATTAAGAAAATATATAATTGTCTTATGTTTAAAGCTATATTTAGAGCAATATAATTTAATTTTTTTTAAATAGGGGATAGTACAGGTTATTAATATGAATCTGTGTGAAATTTAAAGCACTTTAATATTAATCTGTGTGAAATTTAAAGTACTCTAAAATATTATTCTGTGTGAAATTTATATCACTTAAATTTTTTAATCTATGTGAAATTTAAAACATTCTAATATGTTTTCTTGTTTTTACATGACTATTTTTTTCATCCATAGCCGGGTTTTGTTTTTGTCCTCAGCAAATCAAACAAAGGCAGCAGAGTCCATGCAAAAAGAAGAATAAGGAAGAGCTGGAAGCAAGAAGTGAAAAATTTACTGGATTACTTTTTCATTTGAAATGTATTTATTTAATTTTTCTTTATAATGTATTTTAATATCGAATCAATTGTAAGTGTTGTACCAACATTTTACATCAGAAGCTAAATAGAAATTTCTGTCCTCATACAAAAAATAAAACAAATTGAATTTACTTCTTGAGCAAGAAGAAGCCTCCTTTGTCGATTGGTATATTCATAAATCGTAAAGAGTATCTGGAACACCTAATAGATGACTTGTTAAACTCTTTTTTTTCTATTTCGTTGATATCAGAACACAGATAAGGAGGAGGCGGAGCAAAGTAATTACTTTGTCATCTGGTCTGCCAAGAGCCATCAGACATTTTCAAAGATTTTCATTTAAGGTATGACCAATTGTTTGATTTGTGTGTTAAGAACTATATCATATGATTCAATCTTGAGTAATCATGATATACAGTTTTTTGTAATACTTGACCGAGTTACTTCAAATTCAATATTAATTATGAACAATTAAGGAATTAATTGAATCAATGGACCCTCATAAACTCAACAAACTGAACGTTTAATAGGAATATTCTAGACCTGTTTTAAAGACTCAAGGAACACATTTAGATGTAGGCCTACAGCCAGGCAAGAGGCCGCCCAGGCCTCCTACTAATACTAGGCATGGCCTAGCCTAGTTATGATATCATCGCACGATTTTACCTGTCTGCATGCACCGACCAAAGAGGTCAGTGTCTGTATTCTCTCTCAAATGCTGAAAAATGTTTATTTCTTTGACGAAAGTCTATCAAAATAGCATTACAAACAGTACAATAATTATTCATCGTATCCATACTGTACTGCTGACATGTAGTTAATTAAACACGTACAGCAGGAGCAAAAAGCAGCATACGCTCAGCTAAATATAAGTACGCACACGTATACTGATCATATCACTATAGCAACAGTTGGTTATCA
>NW_022735957.1:704-930 GCF_011630105.1 Anneissia japonica | reverse complement strand
CCGTTGCCGGGTGCACCGCCTAAGTACACGAACACCGAACGGACGTCGAGTACGCGGACGCGTCCACGAATCTCAGACGGACGTACGCGGACGCCTCCTCGGATCACCTACCGTCGTCGAGTACACGGACGCGTCCGCGATCCTCAGACGGATGTCGAGTACACGGACGCATTCGCGGATCTCCTACCGACGTCGAGTACGCGGACGCGTCCGCGAATCTCAGACG
>NW_022735957.1:0-697 GCF_011630105.1 Anneissia japonica | reverse complement strand
GGACGTCGAGTACACGGACGAGTCCGCGATCCTCAGACGGACGTCGAGTACACGGACGCCTCCTCGGATCTCCTACCGACGTCGAGTACGCGGACGCGTCCGCGAATCTCAGACGAACGTCGAGTACAAGGACGCGTCCGCGATCCTCAGACGGACGTCGAGTACACGGACGCCTCCTCGGATCTCCTACCGACGTCGAGTACGCGAACGCGTCCGCGAATCTCAGACGAACGTGGAGTACACGGACGCCTCCGCGATCCTCCGATCGACTTCGTTAAGGCAGACTAGACGAGTCTCTATTTCAACCTTTTCTCACAAAATTTTTTTTCTGAAACTGGAAATAATTTGTCGAGTAGACGGACGTGGAGTACGCAGACGTCGAGTAGACGGACGTGGAGTACACGGACGGACGTCGGGTACACACTCGCGTCCGCGTCCCGCCGACCGATCTCGAGTACGCGGACGTCTAGTACACGAAAGGACTTTGAGTACACACTCGCGTCCGCGACCAACCGGCCGACCACAGGTACGCGGACGTCGAGAAGACGGACGGACGTGGAGTACACGGATTTCTGGACTTTCTAAAAGCTGGACTTAGAAAAGATTTTGAGATTTCTGGACATAGAAAAAATTTTCGAGATTTCTGGACTTAGAAATTTTTTCGAAAGGCTGTCGAGTCTGTTCTGATTTTGAGTAC
>NW_022735956.1:0-617 GCF_011630105.1 Anneissia japonica | reverse complement strand
CCCCCCCCCCGTTTTTTCCCATTGAAAATTAATGTTAAAATTATTGTTAATTATTATAGGTCTATTTATGAATGGGCCCTTTCCCCATGCTTTGTACTGGCTGTACCGTACCGTACGCCACTGTACTCGACCTACAAGCTTTTCTAGCTTAACCACAACAGTTCTATGAGAGGACTGTACCTGGTGGTTGGATCTTCGCCTGTATCCTGGTAGGTCTCTGGTCTAATGGATATGATACTCGCCTTGCAGTTTTGAATCTCGCCAGAGACACTTTTTTTCATACAACTATGATTCATACGATTAAATATACAATCATTTTTTTGTTTTGTTTTTTGGAAAGCTATCCATTTACAGTAACATCAAAACAATAGGCCTATACGGTACTCATTGTATGCTAAGGATGCAAGGAAAAGTATATGACATGGGTAAAGAAATTCCCCCACGTCTCCTTCCACAGTGCCGCCATTACTGTGAACTCTCTTGGCTCAGAAATCGACGCGGAAATGGTTCCAATTCGTGACCTGGTAAGTCATTATGAATACATTTTGATAACAATAACGTATTTTATTGTGACGTAGATCCGTTTATTACTGCTGTATGAATATTAGCTTACAGTC
>NW_022735955.1:0-1268 GCF_011630105.1 Anneissia japonica | reverse complement strand
GTCTCAGCGTATCAACGTCCCAGTGTATCAGCGTCTCAGTGTATCAGCGTTTATAAGACAACGGTATTAAACAAACCTATTTAACGCCACTATTAAGATCACCACTTCCAAGACTTCCTTATCCAAACCATCCAAACCAGCAAACATATCTTTTTGAAAGATTCATTCTTCAAAAATGCCTTCGACTATAAGAACTTATTTTACTATTATTATTGAATATTTTCGCCAGTCCTAATTTTTCAATTTTCCGCTCGCGACGACCATTCTCATCAGTTGGCTAATGTCGTTACCAGCTCGTTACGGTTGAGTGAATCAGCTTACTCCCTGTCTAGTGCAAATTTCCTAAATAAAAACTGGGGCAAATTGTTATTTTACACTTAATTCAGACATTTTCATAAGTGAAAACCCATATAAATGAAAAGAACGGCCAAATTTACATTGGAATATCTAAAGTTTGACACGATTTTTAATAGGGTTACCGGATGCAAGCCTTTGAAAGTCGGTACATTTTAGGAAATTCCCTATCTTATAACACTAGCTCAAAATCCTGTAGCACCAGTTTTTTTTTAGGACCCAGTTCACGAGCCTCATTTTCGAATACCGCGCTCCAAAATCGAGTGCCGTCACCGTCGTTGTGGTCGCCCATCCCTGTATTTTAAATTAAAAATTAATTATTTCATCCCCGCACCCCCCACCCTTTAAGTCTATTGTGCTTAAATACTTACAAACGTGCTAACCCATATAAAACATTTCTAAATCCAATTTTAATAATTCATGTGTTTTTTCTCTAAAATAATATCGATCTGCGACCGTCCAGCATTGCTATGCACTACGTACATTCTGACTGTGTCTAGAATTTTAAAGGAAGACAAGAACCAGTGGCGTAAACGCCTACGTGCTCTTGTGCGGCGGTCCGCAGGGCCCCGATTCCTAGGGGCCCGGACTCCTACCCATAGGGTCCTCAATCTAGCACATTGACTCAAACGAGCTTTGTTGACTCATAACAGAATAATGTGTCTCTGACATCGACTGTAGGACATGTATAATATTATAACCCGTGACGGATTAAGGGCTCCCTAGGTTTGTAAAATTTGTGAAAACAATAGAGATAAAAAGAAAATGATACTCAAATTTCTGTGAGTGCCATAAGTTTCCGCCATCTACGAGTGCTATAGTCATACATTTTCCATCCATGGCGGGGGTGAGGTGGTACAAAGCAGCCATCTGTTAATGTCCTTCCCTTGGCCCCTCTATTTCTAATAGATGTA
>NW_022735954.1:0-516 GCF_011630105.1 Anneissia japonica | reverse complement strand
GGTGAAAAAAACCCTCCCTTATCAGTTTTTATTCTTTGATAGGGTGATAAACTAATACATTTTTTAAAGGGGCCTAATGTATTGTATTAATTATAGCACAACTACACTCTCACACAAAACCACCTTATGACAACTTAAAGAAAGAAGTGAAGATTTGAAATAATTAAGGTCCATACTTTTAATTATTAAAACAAAGCTATATCAAAATAATGAATTATATAAATGTTAAATGTTTAAATCAAAATATCTAATAATTTCAATTTGTGGTAAACTGAAATATTGTACAACACCGATTTTTATATTAAACTAAGCAGAAACACTTACTTTTTCGACTTATGGTATGTAAAAAATCGCTGTATGGGATGCAATTGCTACTAATCAGAAATTTGTAAACAAATAGCTGTCAAAATTGTATCGATTTGACGGCTGTCTCACAACCTTTGCAAAAACGTTGAAATGCGCAACTCGTTAAAAAAATAATCAGAAATTCAATGATGTAAGGATTCTTAGCTATAT
>NW_022735953.1:0-1180 GCF_011630105.1 Anneissia japonica | reverse complement strand
ATAGTACATAGGTGGCTACATTATAAAAAATAGTGACCAATGACATAAGCTTGTCAAAAAATATGAACAATCAAACGTGAATATATAACAAAAGATCACAAAACAAAGAGAACAAAGGATGCAAATGCTTCATACTACGTCGGCAAAGAAGTGATTCATACATCGTCCGCAATAAAAAAATATATACTAGATCATTTAGGAACCATATAAAATGTATATATAAATATAGGCACTATGAAATAAAATATATATAATATAGTAGGCATTCATAAATCCTAAATAAAATACATAGGCCTATTCATCAAAAATATATAAATTACTCAAAAGCATAATATAACATGTGGTCGTTCTAGATTCGAAATGACTTAAAAGACGTATTAAGACCAAGTGGCATAAGAGTTCCTAGTTTGTAAATTAATCTTTCTTCTAAATTCTTGCGAAGTGTATCTGAAATACGGCAAAGCTTGACACCAGTGACAACAATATCATCCTTACTGTTGTTATTGGAGAAGTGAGAAGCAATAGGAAGTCCAGGAGTTTTCAATCGAATTGAGCGTAAATTTTCTGTAAATCTATCTGCTAATCTTCTCTTAGTTTCACCAATATATAATAAATTACATTTCAGGCATACAATGGCATATATGAGGTTAGTTGAAATACAAGAGAAATTGTCCGTGATATAATACTGTCCAGTAGGTCCTGTGATTTTATCCATAGTTGATATATGGTAACATGTATTGCACCTCGGTCTATTGCAACGAGTGGTCGATCCTGTGGTGGTGTGATCGTGTCGCTTAAGTTTAGAGTGAACCAAATCGTCTTTCAAATTCCTATCACGGCGATATGCGCATAAAGGTGGAGCAGAGAAAATTTGACTAGTGGATGTATCGGAAGACAAAATGTGATAATTATCCTTAATGACCTTAGCAATTTCTCTGTTGATAGGATGATATGTAAGTACCAACGGTGTTCTGTCCAAATTATTGCGTTCACGGGGAGTTAAATCAACCAACTAACCCAGACGGATGCTTAAAGGGATAAAGGGTTACGCCCGAAAGATCTCGTCTATTTTCCTAATAAATTTTGAGGCAAATCTATTACCATCTCTACGAGTTTTATTTTATATTTTATATATATATTTGCCTATGCTGCAACTCTGATTTTCCTGTTTTACATTTAT
>NW_022735952.1:0-703 GCF_011630105.1 Anneissia japonica | reverse complement strand
TTGCCAAAACAATGGAAAGATGCAAATATTGTGCCTATCTACAAGAGAAATGGAAAGCCTAAATGCGAATTGAAAAGTTATCGGCCAGTCTCTTTAACCCCAGTTATTTGTAAAATGATAGAGAAATTACTTTGTTACCGTGTGAGTGAGTACTTGGAATACAATAATATACTTTCTGAAAATCAATTTGGATTTCGACAAATGTATAGCACTGAACTGTTGCTATCGAAAGTTTTTCATTCATGGGCTGAGAGTTTAGAGGCTAAAAATTGTAAAAATATCGATGTAATTTTCCTTGATTTTTCTTCTGCATTCGATAAAGTTCCTCACAAATGATTACTTAAGAAACTTTATAAAATTGGTATTGATGGAAATATCAATGCATGGATTAGTGATTTTCTTTCAAATAGACGCCAAAGAGTTATATACAGGGGGGAAAAATCTGAGTGGGTAAATGTTACATCAGGTGTGCCTCAAGGGTCAGTATTGGGCCCACTATTATTTTTAATTTACGTAAGCGACATTGTAAATAGTATTTCGTCTTCAATTTTTCAATTCGCGGATGATCACACCTTATCACGCCCTATTTATAATATCAATGATTGTATAGCTCTTCAAAAAGATTTAGACACAATTAATCAATTGCTAATAAGCTACCTTTAAATCCATCTAAATGTGCAGTGATGCATGTGACAAGATGTAT
>NW_022735951.1:0-590 GCF_011630105.1 Anneissia japonica | reverse complement strand
TTTTTTTTTTTTTTTTTTGTTCTAGCGATTATATATTAATAATTGGTGAAACGATTTTTCTTATTTATAAATAATACGATGTTAAAACAATTGTTTATAAATAATGACAGCTTATTTATATATAATGACTTTCGGCTCTAATTATTTATGATAATGCTTTGCTACTTCAAATACTACATGTACCGTATGCAAACATTCATAACCAATATAAGCTTGGGAATTCAACTTTGCTTGTTTACAATCTATCAACAAATTTCATGACATCAGCCTCAGAGAAGTACAGACGAACATCCAGGACCGTTTCCAAGATTCCTATTGCTTTATAGCATATGAACCAAAAGAGAAGTAGGGAAATTAATCAAAGAGTATTAGTATAGGCTACTACGGTACCTCAAAATTGTAATCATACTGTAAATATTTTACAAAAATAATTTCATGAGAAAATGTATCTTTTATTTAACAATTACCCGTAGTCATGATTAAGCGGTTCACGTTTATGTACGAACTCATTAACAACAAAAAAAAAAGCCTGGTAATAATTAAGTGTATTATGCATTATTATAGAGTATAATCTATTTTCATACCAAAAT
>NW_022735950.1:0-1443 GCF_011630105.1 Anneissia japonica | reverse complement strand
CCAAATAATTCCTCCAACCCGACTAATGCACTGCATAATCCACCCAGACACAGACAATACATTTTCAAACGCATCTGCGTTTATAGCATTATTTAGACCCATAAAGCACAAAAATCCTCTTGCTTTGGGGGTTTCGCAGACCCCACCGGGGCTTTGACTGTGGACCTCACGCCCAGAAAACCTCCCTTGGAAGAACTTGGCTACGGGCCTGAGAATGGTCCTTTGCTGTCGTCTTGACTTATTGTAAATCAATCTTTACTAGCTATAGCCACGGCTCAGAAATGAAAATCAACCTAATAGTCTTTCAAGATTTAAAATCAGTTTTGTCCATACGTAAATACTTATGATGCTTGCCCAGTGGTGGCTCCAGGACCTGCCCGACGGAGGGGCTAAAGGCCCCGACGTGGGGGGGGGGGCTGGGGGGCTAGTGGAGCGAATCGAGTCTAATTTAGCTGGCATCGGCCAGGGGGCCGCCCAGGGCTCCCCGTGGGGGTCAACGGATACTTGATTAATTATGGCGAATTTTTATTACTTATTTGATAGGCATCAAATTTCTATAATATGACTTCATGTAGATTATGCTTTCTAATGTTGAAATCAGCTTCCAAAACCAAAACATTTTGAATAAAGCAAGAAACAAAGAGTATGCAATGTAACCATCTAACTTGTTTTCAAATCCTTATTCTTGAAAGTGAAATTATATATTTTGGAAATTTTGCATAAAATCTGTCAACCACGCTGTCATAGTCGAGGTTGCTTCAGCTATCACGATGTATTCCAACCATCATGAGGCTATCTAAATGAGCGTTTGTCATAACAGAACGCAAATTATTTTTAATTAGTCTCATTGAATTATTATTATTATTATTATTATTATTATTATTATTATTATTAGTATTATTATTATTATTACCGGTATTGTTGTTGTTGTTGTGATGAAAAACAATATGGTGGCTAAACGAATATTACATGTAAATATTTTTTTTTATTTGTTTGTTCCCCGACAAAACTTACCGTCTACCCCGACGGGGAGGGGCTATGCTTCCCCGACGGGGAGGGGGCTATGCTTCCCCGACGGGGGCTATATCCCCCTCTGGCGTCATAAAATAGTGTATTGATTGACGATTGATTGCGTGTGTTTATGCAACCTACTCGCGGGCGTGGTTTGGTGTGAGAGAGTGAGGGTGTTTGTTCTTACCTTGACTCTTGGTTCAAAAAAATCTTCAGCAGTCCACAAACCTCGTCGTTTAGAATGCTTGGGTGAAGTCTCTGCCAAAACTATGGCCAGACAAAGAAGCATTTGCAACCACACCAAAATAGACATGGGCCTACGCATGACTTTGAAAACAAAATTGGAATTATATATAAACATATGCTGAGGAGGACCTGAGGATCGGACAGGTCGAAATATTCATGTTGCAATAAAATTGTTTTTTTCACACA
>NW_022735949.1:0-1179 GCF_011630105.1 Anneissia japonica | reverse complement strand
TTTAATAGACCACACAATTGCTGTGAACAAACTGATTGATATTGGAGCACCACGTGAATTAATCCTATGGATATGTGATTTTCTTTCGGAAAGGAAACAACGTGTTTCATATAACGGCGGTTTCTCTGAATGGCAAGGAATAACCTGTGGCGTACCGCAAGGTACAAAATTGGGTCCAATCATCTTTCAAGTTTTAGTTAATGACTCTCTCAGCGGTTATAATAACCGCTAGAAATACGTGGACGATTTAACCTTATGTGAGGTATATAAGAAAAATGAAGCGCCTAGTCTACAAAATCAGTTAAATGAGCTCGCGCGTTGGTCATCTGAAAATAAAATGTCAATTTATCCAGAAAAAAGTAAATGTATGCATGTATCCTTCAATAAAACCGAACCTAATTTCCCAATCTTAAGTATTAATAGTAATATCGTAAGTGAAGTTAATCAAATAAAACTATTAGGGGTGGTTTTGAGCAATAATCTAAAGTGGAATGCCCATATTAACGAAGTGTTGTGTAAATCAGGTAAACGATTATACATGTTAATACGCCTTAAAAAATTTGGTATGTCTATAAACCAACTTAGACATATTTATACTTCATTTATCAGGCCTATAACGGAATATGCTAGCCCAGTATGGCATACATCCTTAACTACTAACCAAATATATGAATTAGAGATGATACAAAAAAGAGCCTTAAAAGTAATTTTTGGCCAGAACTATGTTTCATATCCTACTGCGTTACAAGCCCTAAATTTGACACGATTAGATGAGAAGAGAAAAACTTCTAATGAAATTTGCCAAAACGCTTAATGATATTGTGCCAAATGCAATTAGAAAACGGAGGGGTGAACTAAGTAAGAGGTCACTGAGAAATGGGGGAAAAATTGACGAATATTTTTGCCGTACAGAACGATATAAGAAGTCAACCTTCCCATCAATTTGTAAACTGTTAAATAAGTGAGAGGTTGCCTTTTATTGCCAAATCGGTCTTTTTTACAAATGTGCTTTGTTACGATTGAAATGAATGTATTGGTGCTTGTTTGTTTTAAGTGATTATTATCTGATTTAAATAATTGTAAATAAAATTTTAATTAATTTTAGTGTATTATTTAATTTAAATAATTGTAAATACAATGTTAATTCCAGTGTAATATCAAATTTAGTGCCTTATTAAT
>NW_022735948.1:0-589 GCF_011630105.1 Anneissia japonica | reverse complement strand
AACGATTGGTAAGTTTGTATATAAATAATTTTTATTTTGTGTGCGAATACAATATTTTTTCCAAAACGTGCCATTGGTTGTTTACCTTTCTGATTGGTTAATTTTTAGCAGATCTAGGAAGAGATTGGTTTATGATTCTCTCTGTCAAATATTGTGAATTCTATTGTGACAGAAATGTTTTGTGACACTGCAATGTTTGTTATTAAACCATTAGTTAATATGAAGTGAATAATATTAATCATATTGAAAATGTATAGCTATTTTGTCTTTCAGAATAACCTGTTTCCAATTACTGTATGCTGTGGTTAACATACAATAATGAGTGTAGAAATGTAAGAGTAAATTGTATTACAATTTTAGGTCTTGACATTGTTATAATTTTTAGTTTGTCACTACCATCATCATCGTATATGCTAGCCAGCACTTTGGTCTTGAATGTTTCAACTTTTATAATAGTACAGTAGGCCTACTTTAATGAAATGTATGTTTCTGCTGCAGCAGTTTTCAAACAATTTAGACCCAATTCTTTGGAGGTTAAAAAGAGATTCTGGTCATTAAACTAGTATCAAAGCCGAAATATAATGTTTAA
>NW_022735947.1:563-755 GCF_011630105.1 Anneissia japonica | reverse complement strand
ATATTCCCAAATAAATGACTTATCAGACAGCATCAGACCAGGATCACCCATCCAGTGTGTTTTGGATTAATACAAATGAAGTCACTACCCCAGGAGCAACCGAGCACAAAAGGTGGATTAATAACTGCTTAATGTTAGCCTAAACTATTCAGGTTCTTTGCAGTACTTCTGATGTCCAAAAACTGTTAGTGT
>NW_022735947.1:0-509 GCF_011630105.1 Anneissia japonica | reverse complement strand
AGAGGAGGAGGAAGAGCAAGAGGGAGAGGAGCTTTACCTGTAAGTATAATAATCATTCAACTTTAATGGTGAATTATATGGTGTAATATTTCCCTTTTCACTTAGTTTATTTGTGCAACACTAACATAAAAAAGCCTACAATTCAGGTTCTTTACAGTATTTTAACGTAACGATGTCTAAAACAATTATCAGTGTCTAGTTTTGGTGTAATAATGTTCTGATGCTTATTAGTAATGGAGAAAGTAGTGAGCAATGGAAAGAGGAGGAAGAAGAGTTTTTTTTATAATAATCATTCAAATTTAGTGGTAGATTTTAGGGTGTAATTTTTCCCTTCTCATTCAGTTTGTCTGTACAACACCAACATCACCTTTAATTTCTTCAAAATGGTACATTTAGTCCAAAATTGGCTTTGGTTGACTTTTCTGTCATGGTGAGATGCCTTTTTGAAATTGGAGTAGTTTTCCTATTTTTTTAAAGTCTCAGCAGAGGTACTAGGCCACCATGCATTA
>NW_022735946.1:0-5464 GCF_011630105.1 Anneissia japonica | reverse complement strand
CCTCAACACATTCGTTAGGGGAAAAAATTACCTGTGTATTTACAGAATATGAGGCTGTAAGATCAATACATGCCTTTGTTAGATCTTCATCCAAGGTTTTGCCACCTGGATGTCTTCAGAGGTTCTCAGACAAAAGAAATGACAGTACTGTGTTTTTATAATGATTATTCCTGTATTGTAACTTCATTTTTGGCTAGAAAATACTCCTACAGGATTAATCCTACCAGGGAGTAGTTGCTGTATGGACGCCCGAGCAGGTAACTATATTTGGCATAGGCGTTATGGAGGTCCTTCATGAGAAGCAAACTTAAGAATCAAGGTCAATATGATATAAAACAAATATCTAGTTTTACTTGTGGTAAAAAAAGCCCAAATCAGGAAACGATGCTTTGAACACCATTACACTTGCACAAAGAAAGGAAGACATGTCAAATTTTATTACCAGTCACCAACAGCATTAAACATCCGGCGACCCTGCAAAACATCTTAGTTTTGTGACCGATAGTTTGAATTCCAGGGCCTAACAATTACTGTACTAAAATGAAATGTTGTTTGACTATGTGTGTTCACATGAAATTCACACGTATAATAATTACTTCAAAAATTAATAATGATCCAAATGTGTACACAGTCGAAAAATAGGGCCTAGGCTTAAATCCAGAAAAACAAAGCGAATGATAAACATCTGTTGGATTAACCTCGATTACGACAACAAAGTTCAAAAACATGCTACTGCATGTTGTCACATTTTTTTGTCAGATGTTTCATGGGAAAATTCCGATTTTGACTCAGATATTCTGGCAATTTGTTACCTGATTGCAAAAAAGTTCAGCTCGTCATGCTAGCAAGCGCAGAAACCCTATATCAACCTAGGCTATATATTTATAAAGGTATCTTTTTGTTGAAAAAATGTACTTCATGAGTGGTTGAATCACGTAAAAATGTTTTATTATGTGTTGTGACTGTGAGAAGAAAATTAAGGTAAAAAAATTAAGAATTAAAAGTTAGGTGCGAAAGTGCTTAGCGCAATTTCATATTATGCAAGCTCTTTCTTGTACACAGTTTGCAAACTGGGCAAGGAAATCTTACACAATTTGAAAACTCTGCAAGGATTTTTTTTTGTACAATTTAAAAACCATGCAAGATTCTGCACAGTTTGCAAACTTTGTGCAAGGTAAGATTGTTACACCATTTTAAAATGCACACACAAGCTACTGTTGAGGGGTAGCTCATGCACAATTTTACTATTTATTGTTCTGTTATGGTAGCTGTGTGACAGGCTTATCAATCATCTGAAGGCCCCGACGGGGAGCAAGTCGAGTCTCACTTGGCTGGGGGCCAGGGGGCCGCCTGGGGGATATTTG
The DNA here is from genome assembly GCF_011630105.1 of Anneissia japonica. Taxonomy (NCBI): domain Eukaryota; kingdom Metazoa; phylum Echinodermata; class Crinoidea; order Comatulida; family Comatulidae; genus Anneissia; species Anneissia japonica. The sequence continues at coordinate 4,100 of NW_022735946.1, read as the reverse complement.
ATGAATTATGGTGAATTTTTATTACTTATTTGAGTACTGTAATATGACGTCATGTAGTCTATGCTTTATAATGTTGAAATCAGCTTCCAAAACCAAAACATTTTAAATAAAGCAAGAAACAAAGAGTATATAATGTAACCAACTAATTTATTTTCAAATCCTCATTCTTAAAAGTGAAATTCTATATTTTTGAAATTTTGCATTAAATCTGTCAACCACGCTGTCATGGTCGAGTTTGCTTCCCCTATCACGATGTATTCCAACCATCATGAGGCTATTTATTAAATGAGCATTTCCCATAACAGAACGCAAATTATTTTAAATTAGTCTCATTGAATTGTTATTATTATTGTTATTGATGTTGTTGTTGTGATGAAAAGTTAACACAAACAATATGGTGGCTAAACGAATATTACATGTAAATTTTTTTTTTTTTCTTCTTGTTCCCCGACAAAATTTATCGTCTTCCCCGACGGGGGGCCATGCTACCCCGACGGGGGGCTATAGCCCCCCAGCCCCCTCTTGCGCCACCACTGTCTGAAAAGTGGAATCGTCGGGGTCATGTGGATGTACCGTACGTGGATTGTGGGCAAAGATGGGTTGGGGGTGGTTATTTTTATATTTAACTTTATCTGATCACACATGGCAGTAAAATTAACACTGAATTTCATGTGATTTACAATTAAAATTCATCATAAAAATTATGTAAAAAAAAAATCAGTGCAAGTTAAATTTACTTAATTAAAATTTTACAAGCACAAAGATACTCAAAATTTACATAAAAAACACTACTTATTCTACCACTATTAAGAGACATTGAGAGAATAATATAAAAAAATATTAAGACAGTAAAAGAACATTAAAGTAACATTAAAATTAATTAATTAATGTTCAATTTAATATCATTTCTTTAATAATTCTAGCCTACGGTAGGCCTTACTAAGGCTAGAGAGAGGTTCGCCTGAAATAGCGACCCAGCAGGAATCAATTTTTATTCTTATTTTACGATGATTACTGAAAGAAACCTTTTGCAGTTTGTATACTGCACGAACAGTTTCAAAGACTTTGAAACAACATCAGCAACTGAAATAAGCAAAGTGTGCCATCTGTTTTTGGCTGCCAACCAGTTTAGCCATGATGTATCACCCAGAATAAAAAACACTACTTATTCTACCACTATTAAGAGACATTGAGACAATAATATAAAAAAATATTTTAAGACAGTAAAAGAACATTAAAGTAACATTAAAATTGGACCATGGAGACTTTTGCTGTTATTTAATCGAATGATAATGACTTCATTGTGGTATTATTCAATCTTCCAGTCAAATGCATGCATTGCATTACTGTACATGGATGAATTGTGTATGAATTAACATAAGTTAAAGATATAATAATATATTAAAAACAAAATAAACTGACAACAAAAAAAAAAATGAAGGGAAAAATCTGTCCGAAAAGCAGATCATACACCAAAATGAAAGACAAGCCAGGTCCTAATTAAGACATATACATACTTTCAATCATCATAAAAGTCTATGACAATTTTTAATTGTACTGTACTCACTTTTTTGCTTTGCATTTTCCTATTTTAATCTACAGTAGGCCTATATAATTTATTTGTCAACTTATCAATCAATTAATTAATTAATGTTCAATTTAATATCATTTCTTTAATAATTCTAGCCTACGGTAGGCCTTACTAAGGCTAGAGAGAGGTTCGCCTGAAATAGCGACCCAGCAGGAATCAATTTTTATTCTTATTTTACGATGATTGCTGAAAGAAAGTTTGTGCAGTTTGCATACTGCACAAACAGTTTCAAAGACTTTGAAACAACATCAGCAACTGAAAATAAGCAAAATGAACAAACTGCGCACAACAAGCATTCTACTTGAGGCCTAGTATTACTAGGCTACTCCCTAGACTAGGCCATACACTGTGCCATCTGTTTTTGGCTGCCAACCAGTTTGGCCATGATGTATCACCCAGAATATCAGGAAATTAAGTTAGCCCCTAGTTTGGTTTGTCTTAATCATTTATGATATCAAAGTGACTGTTCGCACGGTACCATGCGCATAAGATCTTTTCTGCACAACACACCTAGATGTGGTGATACCGGTTAAAATAAAAGTGACGATAGAGCCTTGCTTTGTTTATCCCTCAATCAGGGCTGAGTACTAAGCAGTTTGATTTGTTCTAACTGAATTGAACTAGGTTCAATTCTATTAACAACATTTTAAAAAGTGGTGAGGCATATAATGTAGTTAAATGTTATGGCAAGTTGAGAGGCAATCATTGAGGATGTTATATTTTTACCTTGTTCTCATCATTTTTTGAAATGACCCCTTTGAAGTAATTTTTATATTAAGCAGCTTAAAAAATTTGGGTTTTTTCCATATTTAAAATTTTGTGCTAACTTTTTTGTTTCCATACAGTAAAAACGTTTCAAAGATTTAAAATACTATTAAGTTTTTCTAAATTTTTTGTAATGTGTCTCTTTTTTTACCTTTACCTTGCAATAGGATTTTTATTTCTTTTCTGAATGAAGTGATTGTTGAGAATGAAATTTTTTAATGAAACTACCACTATTAGACAGACCCTTGAAAATCACTAACAAATACAAAACTGACATTCAGCATGGACATACCTGCTGGGAGCCCATTGCGCAATGATGTTTTTTAGTGAGTTAGGGGCGGGTGGAGGAGGGCAAACTAACAATTTTTTTTTTTGGCCGTACGTTTTATCATTCACAAAATTTGTGTAAGTGAATTGGGTGGTTACAGCCATTGAGCTGGCATATGCTTCCTCAAACACTCTTCTGCTCTATACCTGCACTACTGTAGGTTCCGGGTATGGTCACGTCTAGTATACCCATAGGCCTGCCTTAGTTCATTTACCAGTATTATACTGGTTAATTCACACAGTTGTTTAAATCTATACAAACACATGTTTTTGATACAGAAAGGGGATACCAAAATCCAGAATCAGAAGATGAAAACAGACAATCATACAGCTTGTAATGCACGATTGTTATACTTCACAGCATCTCAGTAATCAATACAGCATCCATACTGTGCACAAAAGAGGCACTGATAAACAACCATGGAGTATCAGCCTGAGGGGTGAGTATTGTATTGTACCATTGAACAATTTGGACAGAACAAAATATCTTTCAACATGATTCTAGTTTAATGGATTGGCATGTTATTTTACAGTCATTTCATCTGGATCAATATGGTGGGATTTCTTTTTATGATGATCCAAAAACAAAAATGTTTTTGACTTGCAACATAGATATAAAATAAGCATAAAATTTGATTTTGGTACTACTGTACTTAGGTAATTATATCGATATTTTATTTTCATGTTAATGAAAACTGTTTCAATTAAAACTGTTTTTATTAATATATATATATATTTTTGTAAATTTTGTTAACAATGACGATAGTGATCGGCCATGTCCAGGATTGCAATTTTAAGGAAGTACAGTCTCAATTGTCTTAAGAATATGGACCTTTTCTGATTTGGGGAATGTGTCCACACCCATCACACCCTCTGGATATGGGCCTGGTGATGATGTCGAATATTAAAATTCATCATTCACGGTTGATGAAAGTAATATGTATTAAATATCATGTCAAAGGAAAATATAATGTATGATTCACTTTCAAACTTTGCTTGTGCATTATTTCACAGAAATGTGTTATTTGAGGCTATTGAGCACTGTGACTGGCAAGAAGTAAGACGTATCTGTGAAGAACATCCCAACCTTATTAACACTTACAGCAGCAGGATATGGGTGTGTATTCAGCTGATTATATACAATTCTGGGTGTGATTTAGTGATGAATTATCATTTTATTGGTTCTTCAATTCAGGCCTAAAGTTACTGTAGTCCCAAACATTGCCTTAAGGCCTGTCTAGACTCTAAAATTTTATTTCACAAAAACATGTGACATGCCCAAATAGGGTGATGATGACATCACATTGTGACCATATTTGGGCACATGATGACTATATTTGGGCATACAACAGTTTTTTGTCAAAGAACATTTGATAGTGTGGACAGAGCTTTAGTTTTAGTAATTATTAGCTGTGTG
>NW_022735945.1:0-552 GCF_011630105.1 Anneissia japonica | reverse complement strand
AGAAGAGGGATCTCGTAAAGTCGATCGGTAGAGGTTACGTACAAAAAGTTCCCGTGCAACCCGGCGTTCGTGATCGGTTGCTCCGTCGCGCGAATGACGTACAGAAGTACGGTCCGATTTTCCAACATCACCAATTTCAAGACTCGACCGTCGTCCGTTCCGACGAAAACGACCGTAAGGTTACCGGTCTCGGTCACGGTCAACGTCTTCAACCTGTAGTTTTGTCGAACAAGCGTAAAGAGCGGGTCCCCACTTCCGACCGGTTCGTACAGCGACGGGTGCGATTTCACGAAGTTTAGATCTTCGTACGAGAGTAGAGTCCGAGGAGAGGGAATTGCAGCTCTTCCGGAAGGTGTGGCAATCGCCCGGTCTGTTGTCCGGAACGTCCTCGTCCGGGATGCGTCCCCAAGGCGCCGTCGGTCGCAAGAACGGACCTCTTTCGAAGTTGTCCCTTATGTCGTCGAGGCCGAAACGGCAGATGGCCGATGCGGGTATTTCGTGTTCCCCCGTCGTGAAAACTGCGTAGTAGAAGACCTTTCCTCCGCGGACGGT
>NW_022735944.1:0-706 GCF_011630105.1 Anneissia japonica | reverse complement strand
GTGTTCAATGGCTGCTAAGAGCCCATAGAAAAAATTATTAGATTATCACTGTTTAAAAAAAAAAAAACACGATGAGGGAGGACGGTTTTTTTGTTTTTTTTTAAATCCCAACAATTGATTATTTCGCTTTTGTTTTTATTAGTGAGGGAGGGACTGTTTATATTTGGCTAGTAATAGTAAATATTGTATAAAAACTGGTTTAATTCTATAGTTTTTTAAAGAAATGTATCTGAAGTCACAAAATTGCATTGTGTTATGCTGTTAAAATAATTGATGCGGCAAAAACAAAAATGTTTTTTATTCCCGCATCAATATTTCCCGAATTTTCCCGGCGGGGGTGGGTGGGGGGAAGGGGGAGTGAAAATCTAACAATTTTTTCAGTTCCCTAAATTGGCTATAGTAGGACACAGTGATAAACTGTAAATATCTTGTTTAATAATTTCAAAAATAATCCAATTCTTTTTCATTGTGTCCAATGGTTACCAAATTGGCTATAGTGAGACACAGTGATGAAGTACAACTGTCTTCTTTAATATTTTCTAAGTTAATTCTTTTCTTTGTCATTGTGTTCAATGGCTTCTAAGAGCACATAGAAAAAATTATTAGATTATCACTCTTTAAAAAAAACGATGAGGGAGGGTGTCTTCTGTCCGTTTTTGGTATACCAAATATACCTCCACAGGTTGCCGCATGATAAAAAGCAAAA
>NW_022735943.1:0-510 GCF_011630105.1 Anneissia japonica | reverse complement strand
ATTAAACAAAATAATAATGAATGTACATAACTATAATAGTGAGTATTGAAAATATAATACTAAACATTTATAATATAATAATAAATGAATATAATAACAACATACATAATATAATAATAGACGTAAATAACATAATACTGAACATACATAATATAATAACAAACGTAAATAATACAATACTAGACATACATAACATAATAACAAACGTGTATAATATAATACTTAACCTATATAATATAACAACATACATTAATAACATCATACTAAACGTACATAATATAATAATAACGTCAATAGTATATTACTATGCAAATAATAAAATAAACCTATGTAATGTAATAATAAACGTACGTTATAAATATACACATAATATACACTGAAATAATATAATAATAAACGTATATAATATAATAATAAACGTACATTATGTAATACAAAACGTCTGTAATTCAATAATAAACATGTATAATATAATAATAAACGTACATAATATACTAAAAGATGTAAATA
>NW_022735942.1:0-641 GCF_011630105.1 Anneissia japonica | reverse complement strand
ATATAAAAATAAATTAGATACGAAAAAGCAGATGCATCGGGCTATTTATTATTCCTATAATTAGGTATGGCCTAAGGCTAGGCTAGGGCCTAAAAAATAAATGACATACTGTACCTAAGTTAGTAAATTTTCATTGATTTTACTTTTTCAGATTATTAACGTTCAATAGTACTCTACCCACTACAACTGCAAGTTCCGGAATCAACTCTATCCAACAGCTTTTTGCATGTAAGTTAAGTCCTATAGGCTATATTACTTTTTTGTTAAATTGGATTTTAGTAATGTGCTGTTTTATTTAGGTCTAGATATTTTATAGAGGCCTGAGGCCTAGGTATGTTCGTTTTTTGGGTAGAGATTTCTTTTTCTTTCCCTTTTTTTTTTAATACTGTAATACCATCATGCAATTTTACAACACACATTTTGAGTCTATCTTTTTTACCAGTTATGTACACGCTTACTGTATCTGTTTCAGATGGACAACAAACACCAGGAGCAATACCCATTGTTGTAGGTTTTCAAGATAAGCTGATTTGTACTGGTAAGTTTTCCAACCTTATTGATCTTGTCTTAGAATATGGTCACCATAGCAGGCGAAACTACTTGTTTGTAATAAACCCAAATAGCTAATAGTAATAATAATA
>NW_022735941.1:0-1137 GCF_011630105.1 Anneissia japonica | reverse complement strand
GGAAATCACAAGTTGGGTCCCAGAGGAAAAGTTTGGGAAGCGGGGGTTTAGGGAACTAAAGCAGTGGCAGATCCAGAATTCGAAATAGGGGGGAGGGGGAAGGGATGAACTTTCACAGACGGATGGTTTATACCACCTCAGCCCAATGGTTGGGTCTGAGGTAAGAAAATTTATGATTATGGCACCTTTACATGGCCGGAAATATCACTCTCTGACCTAAATTTGATAATAAATTTTCTTTTTCCTCCATTTCTTTTCTTGAATCCACCAATATAAAATTAAACTTTTAAAAATAACTTTTTATGTTCTTTACATCTGTAGGCCTACAGTTGGATAACATGGATCAGTCTGCAATCACTGGAGCTGAAAATTTCCAACAGAATTCGTAGTACATTATTAAAAATCAACAGTTAGAAGAGCGGGCAAATTAAATGCAATACATACGATAGCATTTCGTGATAATTAAGACTTCAGTAAAATAATAAGTTTTAAAAAGTGGACTTTTTTAAAACTTGGGAGACCAGGGGCAGAGGCCTGGAGGGGGTTTGTGTCAAAAGTCCAGGGAGGCTCCGACAAAGTAGCATTTTGAGGGTCTTATATAATAGATTCCTCAAACACATAATTTGTGAATATTATATTTAAATTTTCATAAATTTAGGTGATTTTGGGACCTGAAGAAGTAACATTATTATGTCCTGTACATCTGTAGGCCTACAGATAACACTGTTCATATTATGGATCAATCTGCAATCACTGGAGCCTATCAATTTTCAATAAATTTCATACCACATTATTAAAAATCAATGGTTAGAAGAGCTGGCAATTATATAATGCAATGTTTTAGCATTTAGTGATAATTAGGAACGATTTTGTGAAATATTAGGTTTAAAAATGTGGGCCTTTTGGAATTTGTAGGGGGGGGGGGTACATCCGCACTCTCTGCATCCCCCTGCCTATGGGTCTGAAAAGTGCCATAATTTGGTAATTCTTTGCTTATTTTGCTTTAGATGAAAATGCACCTTTTCTATTGGTCAACGATAAAAATCATTGAGACGAATCCTCCACTTATGTAGCTACAGTGAGTAAGAAAGGCAGCTAAAGTACAGTGTCACCATTAATTAATATTAAACTATTTGA
>NW_022735940.1:279-1257 GCF_011630105.1 Anneissia japonica | reverse complement strand
GTTTAAAAGTTGAGTCAAAAATGTAATTTTTTTTTGTTAGGTTAGGGTTAGGGTTAGGGTTAGTGATAGGGTTAGATTTAGGGTTAGGGTTAGAGTTAGGGTTAGGGTTAGGGTTAGGCAAAGTGAGATAGGCTGAAACAAACACTATTCCATTAAAAGTTTGAAGTTTTTCGGAAAAGTACTAGAAATATGGCGGAAAGTCAAAAATTTGCAATAAGTGCTCAACTCGGCGAGATAAACACTTTTGTGCAAAAAGTGACAATGTTAAAAAGTTGAGTCAAAAATGTAATTTTTTTTTTGTTAGGTTAGGGTTAGGGTAAGTGTTAGGGTTAGAGTTAGGGTTAGGGTTAGGGTTAGGGTTAGGCAAAATTAGATAGGCTGAAACAAACACTATTCCATTGAAAGTTTGAAGTTTTTCGGAAAAGTACTCGAAATAAGGCGGAAAGTCAAAAATTTGCACTAGATAAGCACTTTTGTGCAAAAAGTGACAATGTTAAAAAGTTGAGTCAAAAATGTATTTTTTTTTTGTTAGGTTAGTGTTAGGGTTAGGGTTAGGTTTAGTGTTAGGGTTAGAGTTAGGGTTAGGGTTAGGGTTAGGGTTAGGGTTAGAGTTAGAGTTAGGGTTAGAGTTAGGGTTAGGGTTAGGCAAAGTGAGATAGGCTTAAACAAACACAAAAGTGCTCAACTCGGCGAGATAAGCACTTTTGTGCAAAAAGTGACAATGTCTAAAAGTTGAGTCAAAATGTAATTTTTTTTTGGTAGGCACGGTGTGATAGCATGAAACAAACATTATTCAATTGAAAGTTTGAAGTTTTTCGGAAAAATACTCGAAATAAGGCGGAAAGTCAAAAATTTGAACTAAGTGCTCAACTCGGCGAGATAAGCACTTTTGTGCAAAAAGTGACAATGTTTAAAAGTTGAGTCAAAAATGTAATTTTTTTTTGTTAGGTTAGGGTTAGGGTTAGGGTTAGTGTGAGG
>NW_022735940.1:0-266 GCF_011630105.1 Anneissia japonica | reverse complement strand
TTAGGGTTAGGGTTAGGCAAAATGAGATAGGCTGAAACAAACACTATTCCATTGAAAGTTTGAAGTTTTTCGGAAAAGTACTCGAAATAAGGCGGAAAGTCAAAAATTTGCACTAAGTGCTCAACTCGCCGAGATAAGCACTTTTGTGCAAAAAGTTTTAATGTTAAAAAGTTGAGTCAAAAATGTAATTTTTTTTTGTTAGGTTAGGGTTAGGGTTAGTGTTAGGGTTAGAGTTAGGGTTAGGGTTAGGATTAGGGTTAGGCAAA
>NW_022735939.1:0-662 GCF_011630105.1 Anneissia japonica | reverse complement strand
TTAGATCCGTAATAATATAGTACGGCCTCTGTGGTCTAAACGGTATGATGCTCACCGAGGTAGTGAGAGAGAGATTGTGGATTCAATTCCCACTAGAAACCTCTTTTTTATACAAAAAAGTAATTTCGTTTATGAACTATGTTTGATAAGATTTATAAAATCATGTTTCTATTTGAGCACTGTATTATTATCTATTTGATTAATACATTATTTATGTTTCCAGTAGCAAAAGCATGACTTGTTATGAATAGGCCTATATATAATGGTCTGGTATCAATGAGTACCTTGCTAGACAATTACACTAAAGAAGGGGTGCAAGAACTTTTTTAACACTGTAAAGATAGGCATTTGGGTATTAGCCTAGTTACTAACATTTTATTTACTTGCCCATGGCGTTTAGAGACCTTGTTTATTTGCACCTTATTATTGTTAGTAGTACTTTACTGGAGGCAGTCTGAAACGGGTTTAAGGTAAATTTGAGTAATAATACTAAATATCGCTGTTCTCTTTACTTTTTTCACTAATCAGAGCGGGATAAATATATTCTTTGACATTTTGAAGGTATTTTAATAATACTCGAATACTCCTCTACGAACGACCTATCTATCTATCTATCTATCTATCTATCTATCTATCTATCTATCTATCTATCTATCTATCTA
>NW_022735938.1:0-662 GCF_011630105.1 Anneissia japonica | reverse complement strand
TTTAATATTTAGCTAGTGCAATATAATCTAGCTTTCGAACAATAATAAATTAATTCTAAAAACAAATTTTATAAAATTTCATGTTTTTATGTAATATTAATCTGTCATTTTGACAATGTTGGCATAAGGTGCCGAAAACGAACATTTGAGTATATACAGAACATTTATTAATTTTTACTGCGAAGTGAGTCTCATGAACGACAATTCTCCACAATTTTGGTAAAATTATTGTTGAAATATATTTCAGTCTAATGTTAGTGCAAAATATGATCAGTCCTTTGTAATCACTGCACGACGCGCGATTATCATGGCAACTAACACGCGCGTAGGTAAATCGTCACGTACGGTGACGGTTTATGGTCTGGTTGCTATTGTTTTTGTGACGTTCAGCGTGTAGGGACGCACGTGCGCCTAGAATGTCGATGCCAGAGTTATAACCTGTCCCATGGAGGTATTATTGAGATCACTCGGCAAAGCTACGCACACGCAGCGCTATGCAAATGAACCAAGATCAAAGTTGCCGCAGCGCGTAAAGAACGTTTGCGCGATGCCTTTGAAGTCACATGTGTTCCCCGCCATCAAATTTTCAGCAGGCACAGTTGACCAAAAAATTGAACATGACGAAATGGAGAGCACCTTCTTTTCTCAATGCGCACTACATA
>NW_022735937.1:2132-3409 GCF_011630105.1 Anneissia japonica | reverse complement strand
CGGGGAGTACTTTCAGTCTCCAGTTCAATTTTTGACCCATTAGGTCTGGTAGCACCAGTCACCGTTGAAGGTAAAATTATGCTGAGAGAGTTAATGAAAAATACTAAGCATGGTAACAAAACCTCCCAAAACTGTTGGGATTCCCCACTTCCTGAAAGATACCTCTCTAAATGGATTGGATGGAAAGATTCCTTATATGAACTACAGAATATACAACTCCCAAGATGTTACCAACCTCCCAACTTTGGTCCAATCAGAAGAAGAGAAATTCATGTGTTCTCAGACGCTAGCGATGTAGCCATTGGAGCAGTAGCTTATCTACGACAGATAAACAATGATGGTGAACCACATGTAGCCTTCCTCAAAGGTAAATCAAAACTGACACCAAAGCATGCAGTCTCCATACCACGGTTGGAACTCTGTGCCGCAGTGTTGGCAACAAATATAGTAGAGAACATCAAAGCAGGAATCGAAAATAGAATGCCGGTGGATAGCATCATGTACTACACAGACAGCAAAGTTGTCCTTGGTTATATTTCTAACGAATCAAAACGGTTTCATGTCTATGTTGCTAACAGAGTACACAGAATTCACAGTGTATCTGATCGAACACAGTGGTGTCATATTGATACGGACCATAACCCTGCAGACATGGCCTCTCGATCTACTAGAGCTGACCGCCTCATGGATACTACGTGGTTCACAGGGCCAGACTTCCTATGGGAAACAAAACTTATAACAACAAACAGACAACTTACTTCAACAGTCAAGGAAATCGACGAAGGTGATCCAGAGGTTCGAAAGCAAATCAAAATCCTTAAAACAGATGCCCAAGCTCACACGCACTTTCAAAACAGATTCTGTCATTTTTCTAGATGGCTTGTCTTACGTAGAGCTATCGCTATCCTAATAACTAGGGCCAGGCACCTTAAACTGAAGACAAATGGAACATTGCATAACAACCGAGCTGACACTAACATTCTTACAATAGACAAACTGAAGGCTGCTGACATTATCATATTCAAGGCTGTACAAGAGACATTTACCGACGAGCAAATTAAGTCACCAAACGGTCCCCTATGTAAACTTAACCCGTTCAAAGATGAAAATGGTATCCTCCGGGTTGGAGGAAGGCTACGAAGGTCCGATCTTGACCTCGGAGGCAGACACCCGATACTACTGCCTAAAGACAACCATGTCTCCAGACTGATTGCCGAATATTTTCATGAACAAGTCCAACACCAAGGCCGTCTGTTAACGGCAGCAGCCTTACGATC
>NW_022735937.1:0-1919 GCF_011630105.1 Anneissia japonica | reverse complement strand
TAATCATTTATTTACAGGACTACATTCGTTGAGAGCTATGCTACACGATGTATTATTATGTCCTTTATTCGAACACTGTATTTACACTGTCTCTTATACACATCTAGATGTGTATAAGAGACAGGAATTAAGTGATGATCTTTTTAGAGTTCTTAGACTTAGTACAGTAACTTGTTTTTACAGTGCACTTAATGATTACATTATGGCCTAATGTTTATCAGTGATCCGACCGTATAGAGTATGAAAATAGCCATATAATATATTGTGTAGATGTGTATAAGAGACAGCTTTCAAAACAGATTCTGTCATTTTTCTAGATGGCTTGTCTTACGTAGAGCTATCGCTATCCTAATAACTAGGGCCAGACACCTTAAACTGAAGACAAATGGAACATTGCATAACAACCGAGCTGACACTAGCATTCTTACAATAGACAAACTGAAGGCTGCTGACATTATCATATTCAAGGCTGTACAAGAGACATTTACCGACGAGCAAATTAAGTCACCAAACGGTCCCCTATGTAAACTTAACCCGTTCAAAGATGAAAATGGTATCCTCCGGGTTGGAGGAAGGCTACGAAGGTCCGATCTTGACCTCGGAGGCAGACACCCAATACTCCTCCCTAAAGACAACCATGTCTCCAGACTGATTGCCGAATATTTTCATGAACAAGTCCAACACCAAGGCCGTCTGTTAACGGCAGCAGCCTTACGATCCGGGGGAATATGGATCATCGGAGCACACAATCTGGTGAGAAGTATAATTAACAAATGCAACATCTGTAAGAGATTAAGAGGCCAACCTGTCACTCAACAGATGGCAGACTTACCCAAGGACAGACTTGAATCCGTTCCCCCGTTTACAAATGTTGGTATAGATGTATTCGGACCATGGCAAGTAGTAACCAGGAAGACTAGAGGAGGTGCAGCTGAATCGAAAAGATGGGCAGTTCTTTTTACCTGTCTTAGTAGCAGAGCTGTCCACATAGAAGTTATAAACAGTATGGACACATCTTCATTCATAATGTCTTTAAGAAGATTTACGGCTATAAGGGGCCCAGTGGCAAGAATTAGATGCGACCAAGGTACCAACTTTGTTGGCGCTAGAGGGGAATTCCAAACTATATTGAACGACCAAAACGTTACCAAGTTCCTAGTCTCCCAAAACTGCGAGTGGATTTTCAATCCACCACACGCATCACATTTTGGAGGAGTGTGGGAAAGGCAGATTGGCATTATACGGCGCATTCTGGACACCATGTTTCAGAAGCTCGGCAAACATCAACTTACTGACGAAGTGCTTAGGACATTCATGGCCGAAGCATGTGCTGTCGTTAATTCCCATCCAATTACTACATTATCTACAGATCCGAACGATCCATTGGCTCTAAATCCTACCATGCTGCTGACCCAAAAGACCTCTCCACTACAGACACCTCCCGGGAAATTTGTGAAAGAAGATTTGTACGGACGTAAAAGATGGCGCCATGTTCAGTATCTCGCTGATCAGTTTTGGATACGCTGGAGAAAAGAATATCTTCAGAACCTACAATACAGGCAGAAATGGTTACAACCCAAACCGAACATTTCAGCAGGCGATGTTGTAATTCTGAAACAAAAGGATGTCCCGAGATACAGTTGGCCACTCGCCCGTGTGAAGAAAACCCTTCCGAGTGAAGATGGAAGAGTTCGTAAGGTAGAGGTGTTGGTATGTTCTGAAGGAACAAGACGGACATTTCTCAGACCAGTTTCAGAATTGATTCTTATTGAAAAGACATCTGAAAATTAATGAATTTAGAATTCCAACCTTTTAATAAAAGTATACGTTTCAGTATACGTTTTAGGCGGGGAGTGTAGTGGATTCTCTATGTAGTTATATGAGGTACTGTGTTACTATGGTAGCTTACTATGCCAGGT
>NW_022735936.1:0-1331 GCF_011630105.1 Anneissia japonica | reverse complement strand
CTTGCTCATTCATTGTTCACCCTTATCACTGTTTATTTGTAAATTATCATTTATCCTTTATAGACATATGCCGACTTGCTTTGACTTAATTACTGTATTGTTTCTCAAATTGTATATTGCTAAGATAGTTTCTCAATATGTTCATTTTATGTCAAGCGTTGACAAAGACTACAGGAGTAGCCGAAATATTCGCCTAATAAATTTTAGTGTTTCTAAAGTCAACATCTTACGTATTTGAGTTTCTTTACTGTTACGTTATATTCTATATATATATATATATATTTATATATATATATATATATAATATAAATCAAGATAGCCGTTAACACTGTTAAATTACATAATAATCATCAAAGGAAGGTAAATACTGTGTTAGAATAAAGGACATAATAATACATCGTGTAGCATAGCTCTCAACGAATGTAGTCCTGTAAATAAATGAATAAAGAAATTCTCTAATAAAATGCCTCTGGCGGGACTCGAACCTGCGACCTCTGCTGTCAAGACGAGCATCATAACCATTATACCACGGAGCCTCATGGTTGAACAGATTCAAATACCACCAGATAAACTCCATTACACAATAAATATGGTTAGAAACAAATAGTTGCATATAATATAAATCAAAGATAGCCGTTAACACTGTTAAATTATATAATAATCATCAAAGGCAGATAAATACAGTGTTAGAATAAAGGACATAATAATACATCGTGTAGCCTTTGACACTGAATAGTCATTCTAAAAATCAATTAAAATTCTCATGATGTTTAGTGCATCTATACCTTGGTCACATACTGTGCCTGACCACCCAGTTTCACAGTTGCAGTCGTAACGGTTTGTACCATCCACACATTCACCGTTATTTTGGCATGGACTGCTGGCACACTCATCAACATCTGAAATGAGAAACGTGGGTAAATGATAGGCCCAAAAAGGAATATGTGATGTTATAATAATTATGTCATTCCTGATGATGACATAATTAATGTCGAAATATTGAATCCCAACACGATGGCGTGTATTTCAATACTTGGAGTATGTATTATAATTTCTGATGTCATAATCGTATCAAGCATAGCCCTTCAATGAAAAGTTTCCGTATATACCACAGTGATAGGTGGCGCCAGTTAAACCATTAGGAAATACAAATAGTATGAGTGTCACTTTAAAAATTGACAAGGCCACTTTATTCAAGGTTTCACTTTTATTTAAGAATCATCATGAATAATGCATATAATACAAAGATACAAATATATAAAGTACCAGTTACCAGAGATCCTAATTAATATCCAATTATTTAAATGAGGCAATTATCCAATCAGAGTGAA
>NW_022735935.1:0-641 GCF_011630105.1 Anneissia japonica | reverse complement strand
ACACATAGTCATTGGTTTAGGCCTAGGCTAGGCCTCGGATATGCCTATTACTTATTTAAATATACAATTTTAATAGATAAGATTAATTTAACACGGACGTAGTAATTCATACTTAAAAAATAAATTAAATGTAAATATAAATAATATATATAATAACGTTAAAGAATAAATAACAATATTTAAAACATGGGCATACTGTTACTACTACAACAATAAGATGAATATTTTTCAATCTTATAATCAATTTTACATAGCCTGAGTTAGTATTGACCTAGGCTAATATGGCTAACGACAGGTAAGCTTTCTCCAATAAAAAGGCTTTTACTACGAATGACGAATGACCTGTACAAAGCACGAGCTCCTGTAGACCAAACCAGTACCGTTACGATTTTAATCGTGCGGGAAATATACTCAAGATGCATATCTACCATTCAGAATTTATAGTGTGCCGACTTGCTTTGTACTTAACTGTTGTTTCCAAAATTGTATGTTACCACTAAACTTTCTTAGAATGTTCATTTTATGTCATGTGTTGACTAAGACTGCAGTAGTAATTTTTTTTTTCTAAATTCAACATTTTGTGTATCTGAGATGTTATTACCGTTGCGCAGTAATATATCCTTATATATATACATATATAT
>NW_022735934.1:0-919 GCF_011630105.1 Anneissia japonica | reverse complement strand
ACCTACGAGCAGGCTACGAGTGGTTACGCGCAGATACGAAGCGATATTTCACGACTGTACTGTATAGCATTTAATATAGTGGTAGTGGCCTTTTTTTCTTCAAAAACTACCAAATAACATTAAAGTAATAAACAAGCTTGCCTATTTATCATGTCTATGAATATTTTTACAATCAAGATAAGGCAGAGATATAGAGTACCACAGTCGTGTCGTCACAACACCTGGTGGCGCCCTCTGGACATTGGTTACTGTTTATTTCGCGTGAATGTCTTCATAATCTTAATGGTTTAGAATAGGCTTTCTGGAATAGGCATTTTAAAACCTAGTAATGTACCGTCAAAATGTACTAAAAACACAAAAAGCTTGCATTATATTAATTATCAAACACACATTCAATCATCAACATTTCACAAAGAAAAATTAAGATACAACTTCTTAATAATTACGTTAGAAATTTGGATCAATGGTTTGTCAGTGCAGAAAATATGTCGGTTGAACGGATTTTGTGTCGCTCATAGCAACGGAGTAGTATCACATGGTATCATGACGCAACACTGTAGCAGCCCTCGAAATTAGCGTCGGCATTCGGCAATGCCGACGTATTTGCCGACGCTTTACAAGCGTACCACGGCACTATTTGCCGAGGCTCATTTTTTGGCTCGTTTGTATTGTAAGATAGTCCTAAGCTAGCCTAGGCCTAGGCACGTTTTGTGGAGTAGAGCCAGCCTAATAGGATTTGGATCGATGTTTATTTTATTGTTTTCAAATGAACATTTATTTTGGTTCTTCCGTCAAGCTACCCTAGTACAAGCCAGCCACTACTTACTGTTACAGGCAAAGTAGCGCAATGTTTGTTGTTGATACAGGTCATTTATGGGTCAAACTGTCAGAGATGCTGAGCTGTAAAACACTTGCTTTT
>NW_022735933.1:0-988 GCF_011630105.1 Anneissia japonica | reverse complement strand
ATGTATTCAAATTATCTGTAATGTTATTCACATTTTTTCCCGCTTTTGAATACAAATTCCCGCTTTCCGCTTTTGGACGTTCTGGGGTTGGAATGTCTGCTGAAATCAATATAGTGCAGAAATTCGACCAATGAGTTAGAACGAAAGAAAAACGCATTTCCAGGATATACAATCGATTCGACTGCCTAATATTACTTACGCAACTATAAAGTCTACCAAATGTTGCTGTAATGATTACTTGCCGATTAATTATTCCATTCATTAAAAAAACCACAAAACCTTCGTGAAAGTTAGCGTAGCCTCACCGTAGGGTAAACAGAAAATTCATAAGCCTATTCGAGGCCCTTTACATCGGCAGAGGCGTTCACTTTTAAGTTCTGGGCAGCGCGCTCGCACATGGCAACATTTGAAGAGACGAGTTTATAAATTGAATAAAAATAGAACAAATACAATTTCTTAAATATTTATTTTTCTTGTCGATTCCTAATATATGTAACTATATCATACAGTATGTGAGTGAATCAATGTAGCTTTCATATTTTTGGCGCAACAAAAATATAAATAACCAAGACAGTGTATTTGGATAATGCTTTCTGCCTCCAGTTAGAGTGCCGCCAGCGTTTCAGTCGGATCCAATCAAAGATCTTATACTGTAAACACAAGATAGTGTATCTCCGCGATTTACGAGCAACAAAATAGAAGTGTCGATTTGGCAGCAGAAAGTAATCATATTTGGGAGAGAGCGTCCTACAGTAGTTGTTGCCAAGTTCGTTACCAAGTATTTTACTGTTCTTTAATTGTAAATCGACGCTTCTAATTGTTACGCGTAGAGGTAAATTCGCGCGGTGTACGCCATGGCCAAAGCATTTAAAGTTCAAAAGTTTTCATTTTTGCAACAAGAGGGCGCTGTACACTGCGTTCTGCCAGAGCCATATATATAAAGAGTTGCGACATTCTGCTCCTTGGTTTACGAAAGTCACGTGGTACA
>NW_022735932.1:0-690 GCF_011630105.1 Anneissia japonica | reverse complement strand
AAATAAAAATACTAAATCATATGAAAATAAAAGGGCAAACAACAATTTACTACTACATATCATTTTAATAAATGCACTTTATATATAGAAAGATTAGACCGAAATAACGGCGGAATTAATTTAACGTTGATAATGTAAAATGAGTCATAAATATCATATCGTGACCACGAGCTTCATTGGTCCAATAGAATTGCGGTTAATTAGTCATTTGTACAGGTGTGGAGGGTATTTTTTTAAAGCCGTCTGCAGTTTGATTGATGGGGAGACAGGGGTTTCGACAGATGATTTGAAACGAATCTATGCATCTATGTCCACGTGCAAATAAACGTGTTTACAAATCTATATCAATTCCCGTTCGTTATGTTATTATGTTGTTATTGATTTTATATATTTATCTACAGTCCGGTGATACATCACGCCTACCATATTCATATTTAGTTAAACGCAAATCTGTTTGAGAACATT
Source organism: Anneissia japonica (assembly GCF_011630105.1). Lineage (NCBI taxonomy): Eukaryota > Metazoa > Echinodermata > Crinoidea > Comatulida > Comatulidae > Anneissia > Anneissia japonica. Next base: position 225 of record NW_022735932.1, on the reverse strand, counting down.
AAGAGTGACAATTGATTATCGTATCACGTGTTACCCTAAGGTCATGTTATTCTACTTATGCTAGAGACAACTATTTCCTAGTAAACTACTACTACTACTACGTCTATGAATGTGTTTTTAAGAGCATACAGTACATTACAACAGGCAAAAGAGTCAGATCGATCCTTATCCCCTAAAGACAGTAATAGTTGAAATAACTGTTTTCAACAATACATACATACATAT
>NW_022735931.1:0-797 GCF_011630105.1 Anneissia japonica | reverse complement strand
GGCTTTGTGCATGAAGCGCTATATAAGAACGAAATATTATTATTATTATATCTTAATTAATACAAATACCCTACGATTTATGGTTTGCATAAACAGTCCATTGTAATACAGAACATTGCATTTATATCCAATCAGTCACCATGTATTTTTCTTCATGTTCTAATCCTGTAGCTACATGATTCAGTCCAATTTTCTTCAGGAGCTCAATAAATAGACTCATTTGATTTTCTTTAATTTTTTCCTCAATTCCAGACTTAGTATCAGAGTCCTCTGGTAAATCTTTTGGTAAATCGTATACATCACCAGCCTGTATACCTCGTATAGCAATAACACTCTACCAAGTTTCATCACTTTTTGTCGATGAATTGAGAATGATGTTATGTTGGTTTCTTGGAATGCCATACCACTGGTATTATAGTAACATTATGTCGTATCTACAGGACCTTCACTGGGACTCAACAACTGGCACATCGTGGTCGTGGATCTTAGCAGATCACTAGCATCTTCCACCTGATCTTTGCACAATAATTGTCGTGTCAACATAACCTGACAATCCCTTGTTCCTCTACAAATGAAAGTTTTAAAAATGAAAAAAATTAAATTAATATTATTGAGCAGATTGCATGTTATGTCAATGAGTGAAACTTCATGAGACTATTCTGTATATATATATAGATTATTTTTGATCGCTTAGACACCTCTGTTATTTCGGCTATATCAATCTACCTATTATATCATTATTTATTATTGTTAGGAATATTATTAGCCCTATTATCATTTACAAAATATTTGCTGGT
>NW_022735930.1:0-1662 GCF_011630105.1 Anneissia japonica | reverse complement strand
TTCATATGAGTACATGCAATTCAGCCGTGCACCTGCGAATTGTAGGAAGTTGTGAATGAAATTTCTTCTTCTACAAAAGGACATTCCACAGCTTTTAAAATGGACCTTAGAATAAATTACTCACAAATACTGTCGAGATTGACGCCAGCTGGGGGGGGGGGTGCTCCCCATCCCTTTTGGAGAGAAAAAACACAATTCATCAGGAGAGAAAAAAAAAATTCATTTGAAATAACCATGAAATGCCGAGTTGAAAATTAAAAATTTTATGTAACAACGATTTTGAACGACAGATGGCAACCAATTCATCGGCGTTATCGGATCCCTAAATTAGTGTTCTTTTCATTGGTTTAATTTTATAGTCGTTGTTTGCCAGCCGTATTCAGTTGAACTAAATCTACCATTTGATATAGTCGTAGTTAGAACTTCGACTACGTTGTTTATGAATAGAAATTGAAGTTAAAGTTGTACTAGGACTAAATGAATGAAGTTTGTTTTAAGACCGGGCGTGTTTCGTTAAAGTTAGTTAGTTTCCAAGAGGAATATTTGTGAATGAAATTATATATGGATGGAAGTTGGGTTGCCGAGGCAGCATGGCTGGATTACGGACCACTACATCAACAATTTGAATAACAAAGGTGTATCATTTTGTACTACAACTCCATCTATATTATTTTTGACAATGCATATACAGGTTGATACAACTGCTTTCAAATAAATATCCTCCTCCTTCCCAGAAAATTAGTGATGTGCTACTGTATTTTCCACTGTTTTTTTTTTTTCTAAAAGCATTATCTCAAAAATTTATCTATTGAACTTCAGACCCTTTAGGCTTATAGAGTCTGTTTTTGAACCAATTAGTGGCTTAACTTAACAACGGTTTCAGCAACTACTTCGGTCACCTTCTTCATGCTGAACCCTTGATTGAATTGGGTAGTTCACGATTCGGTGAGTGAGTGGGCCATCATGAGTTTTAACCCAGTGACTCCACCCCCACCACATCACACCCGTGTGCTCCCGGACTATTGTGTTCGTTGTGTAATTCATTTGGTGGATTTTAATCATAGTGCCAGCGATGTTCAGTTTTTTTTCAGATTTTTTGTAGAATCCTCATACAATAAAATAAAACAAGTGACTCATCAAACCTGCAGTGTTTATGGTTGTAGAACTACCCCCCCCCCAACACACACACAAAAAAATATTTGCAAACAACAAGCTCCCCTTCTAATTGTTCCCTAGTGAAAAGTTGCCAACGTTGGTGGCACTGTTTCAAAATCGACCAGATAAAATTGTGTATGTCAAAAAATAATGAATATTTTAAAAGATGATGTTGGCGAAATTCGTGTCTCTCCAAGTTGTCTTTCAGTGAATTTGCTCTCAAATATTATATATGTCAATGTAGAGACTAGGGTTACTTAAAGATATATTGTCCCATGCAAAATACCAAAAAATCATTTTTGAAATAACTTGCCCATTTTGAAGTAACATAGAAATTATCAACATGAACACAGCAATTAGCGTACTTAGAAAATGTTTACCCATAATTATATAGTGACAAATAATAGAACGACTTTCAGTATTTAAAAGTGTTTAATTATATTTATTACCATTATCCAGTATAAAAATCAGGGTAAACAATTTATATATTAAAAATCATTTTTGGGT
>NW_022735929.1:0-977 GCF_011630105.1 Anneissia japonica | reverse complement strand
CTACTTCACAGGGGGATTCGCCCCCTTGACCCCGCCGGGGTCATACGTAATTCGCATAACGGCTCTCCCCCTTTCAAAATCCTGGCTACGTCCCTGGTCACTATTATACGAAAACATGCCAAAAAATCCTATTAAGGGGAAGTTTTTGGTAGTGTCCCCTGAATATGGGTACTCCTATTCAGGGGACACCCTGTTAAGGGAACACTTTTGGTCCCGAAGGTGTTCCTTTATTATTAAGAGTTTTAAGGTAGTAGTTGTACAGCAGCTAAACTGTACTTCTTTCAGGACAGCGCCACCTGCGAGCGATAGCGGACACAAAATATAATATTGGTATGGTACGTACCAAACGCATTAAAAATTATCTTTCGTAGTGAGCACAAAACTCAGACTACTCGGCTATATCAAGGAGGTATAAAAATATTTTTTACTTATTTTTATACCTAAAAAAAATTAAAACTACCACTGATCCCCTCCAAATTACTCTACCACGTCATCAAGTCTGGTTTTTTTTTCTTTTTGCCTTTGTCTTGCACCTCGACCACAGACTCCTTTTAATTCTCTGTCAAGTATGTGCCTGAACATTTTTAAAATAAACTGTATACATGGGAAGAGAAAATATGATGTTATGCCATGAAACAACTGTTATTAAAAACAAAATCTTGAGTAATTTGTTGATGCTTTATTTTGACTATGGTACTATATCCCTGGTTCTTAACTAAATTGTTTGAAGGGCCAAATTATTTTAGAGTTGATCTCACGGGCCAAAGATAATCTCCGCCGGGCAATCGTTATACATTTTTCGTTACAAACTCTTTCCGATAAGGAAAATCTATTTGGATCTTTTTGCAATCTTACATAATAGGCCTACGCGCACCAGCGTCTAACCCAAAATTTGGACGTCGCGAGAACTGTGTGGAGATGTCATCAGTTCAACAGTGTTAGTCAACTTTGGTGGGTCGCTTGATCAATGTAATTGA
>NW_022735928.1:0-845 GCF_011630105.1 Anneissia japonica | reverse complement strand
GCAGCACTCTACGCTCACTCAACGAGAACAAAAAAATACAAGATATGGAGAAAGTCAAATTTGTGTTTTTTTTCTCGAATGATTTATTTTTCGTAATTAAATATTTAAAATAACGAGTATAGGTGTACGAGCAGAATCTGTGTCAGGTGAGAACAAGTCTCTTTTTGGACCTCACATCTCTAGATTATTTTTTGTTTACTTCGTACCGTCGAATATTTTTTAAAAAAACCAGCATACAGGTCAAGGTGAGATAATGTCTCCTTCGCTAGATATCGTCCGACTTCTTTAAATCAATCTTCACTCCGTACCCTAATGTAAATCATGTTGTCATGACTATAAAAAAATAATAATTAAAAAAAGATTAAATAAAATATTAAAGAAAAAAAAATCAAAATTTCGATAACAATATACTGAAAACTTATATAAATTATTTTTCAAAATTTTGGTTAACTTACGTCAAAATTCCCTCGCGTATATCGGGTTCCGAGTGATAGGCTTAGGTCTGTCTCTTATACACATCTAGATGTGTATAAGAGACAGCATTTTAGGCGGTGTGGTGTCCGGCCTCCACCGGCAATTCTCCTCGTGCTCCCTCAACTCCTCGGACTCTCCGCAGGTCAGACAACCGTATCTGCAGATTCCGATCGGCTTGCCGGTGTGCCGCAACTTGAATCTGTGAAAGTGGTTGTGAAAGCGAGAGACCTTCACTTTGTGTTCCTTGAAGAACGGGCAGGTTATGACGACTTGACTTTCCATCGTGTTAGATGCTGAGGACGCGGCCCACGATCCTTTTTATGTTCGTCGAGCGAGACGCGATGACGTTCACTCCACCGATGACGTTTTGC
>NW_022735927.1:9714-10173 GCF_011630105.1 Anneissia japonica | reverse complement strand
TGACGAATGGTTAAGATGATTTTACGTCATCAACGTTTTGAGAAAAGAAATATATATATATATTTAAATTCAAAGGGCAATATGATGACGTCACAATGTCCGATCAGCCATTATGATCTATACAATCGTATCTACAACTCATGTGCCTTCAGAATATGTAATAAAATTTGGGGGTCACCTTTCATCAAAAGGAGTTATATTTGATAATAAATAGGTATAATTATAAGCATATGTAATTTTTGACGCACGCGTACGCGCACGTTTAGACGCGCAAACAAAAAAGTAAGATACCTAATATTCAACCCTAACCTGAAGTATATAAGCCCATTTTATATTACTCAGAAATGACAAATGGTTAAGATGATATGACGTCATCAACGTTTTAAGAAAAGAAATATAAATTGTTTCTTGTTTTATAATTCAGATGGCAATATGATGACGTCACAATGTCCGATCAGC
>NW_022735927.1:8166-9677 GCF_011630105.1 Anneissia japonica | reverse complement strand
TCTACAGCTCAAGTGCTTTCAGAATATGTAATAAAAATTGGGGGTCACCTTTCATCCTAAGGAGCTATAACTGATTAAAAAACGACATGATATAAAGCATATTTAAATTTGACGCACGCTAACACTCGTGTTATTACGCGCGCACAAAAATATAATGTACATAACATTTAACCATGACCAGAAGTTTATGCCCACTAAATAGGATTCAGAAATCACGAATAATTAAGGTGATTATGGGGTCATCAATGTTTTGATGAAAGAAAGATGAGGGGGGTAAACAAAACCCTATATTTTGACCATGATGACGTCATCAAAATGTAAAAGTGTCAAATATAGGAAAGAGAATTGCCTCAGCTATAACATAATCAAAGTTGGAAGAAAATCGACAAAAGAATAAGCGAAATACGCTCAAATGCGCATTTTTTTTAAATGACGTCATCGATAATACTCAGTTTGTTGAATTTAGATGGCAATATGATGACGTCATAATATCCGATTAGCCATTATGACCTATAAAATCATATCTACAACTCATGTGCTTTCAGAATATGTAATAAAAATTGGGGGTCACCTTTCATCCTAAGGAACTATAACTGATTAAAAATAGGTACAATTTTGACTCATTTTGACTGAAAATAGACAAAAACGCGCAAATACACACGTATATTAGATGTGCGCGTACTGCACTATCATTAGACGTAAAATCACTGAAAAAGAATGCAAATATGTCATTACAGTGTAAGAAACTCAAAATATGTCAAAAATTGTAATTTTGAGCAAATTTAATTTTTAGCGCACGCGTACGTGCGCATAATGAACTGCAATTCGGACAGTACTGTGTATATGGATAGTACATGACATGAAGTATACCTGTGTGAAGTTTCAACAAAAGAGGCCGATGGTGAAGTTATGATCAATCAAAAAATTTGCTACGTAAAACGCAAAATTGCGCGTAGATGACGTCACGCGTGACTGTTCACGCTGAAAAGCTTATTGTATCGATTCCACCCCAAGACTAATGATTGTTGAAAATATCATGTTGATCGGTTGAAGGAATCTTGAGTTATCGTGGTCACAAATTTGGGGAGAAAGAAAGAAGAAAAAGAAAGAAAGAAAGATTCTGACAATAACAATAGGTGATCCGCTAATGTTAGCGGATCACCAAAAAGAAGATGAAGACTAGATTTGAACTCGTCACTGAGGACGAGTTAGGAGATCCGCCGTACTTTGACCCTCACGAAGCACGCGCGGTACTGATTGAAAAGTATACTATTCTAAAACATGCTCTATTTAAAGAGTAATTTTAAGCATTTTAAAAGGAATTTTAAAGAAAAAGAGTAATTTTGAACATTTTAAGGACTTACGAATGTGTACACATAGGTCTTAACGTCCGTGCGCACGGTAGTATTAATACAGTGTCAGAAACCCAACACGTGTAACCGAAACGTAATTTCCAGCTTCAGTACGTGCTGTGGGCGTTGAAATGAGCGTACGGCGCGTAAATTTTGGAA
>NW_022735927.1:6205-8105 GCF_011630105.1 Anneissia japonica | reverse complement strand
CAAGTACGAATACCTTATACGACGTGCCTGACGACGGTAATGGCACATGAATTTAAACCTTGTCAAGTTTAATTTAAAACCCCCTGTTGGTTGGTAATGCCACACGAATTTTGCCTTTACAGTATAAAAACTATCGGTCTGATAGTGTCGAAATACTGTCTGCCGCCCTCGACTTTCAATGTGTTTATATATTTTAAGGAAGAAAGATGAAAAGGCTCCAAAAAAGCATTCTTTCTGACCATGATGAAGACATTAAAATAAAAAATAAAGGGACACGTCCGAAAGAGAATTGATTTAGCTATAACATACTCACAGGTGGGAGACAATCAATCAAGATAAGCGAGTACGTTCAAAGGAGTATATAAAGTAATAACGAAATCAATAAAATTTCAATTTTTTCTTAATTCAAATGGTAATATGATGACGTCACAATGTCCGATCAGCCAATATGATCTATAAAATCGTATCTACAACTCATGTGCTTTCAGAATATGTAATAAAAATTGGGGACAGCCTTTCATCCTATGGAGCTATAAGTGATTAAAAATATTCATGGTTTTATGCATACGTAAATGTTAACGCACGCGTACGCGCATGTTAAGTCGCGCGAACGGAAAATTAGGGTACATAACATTCAACCTTGACCTGAAGATTATGCTCACTTAATATGATTCAGAAATGACGAATGGTTAAGATGATATGGGCTCATTTAAGTTTTAAAGAAAGAAAAATGAGGGGGTCAGAAAAAACAATTTTTTGACCATGATGACGTCATCAAAATGTAAAAAGATGTCAAGTATATGAAAGAGAATTGTCTCAGCTATAACATACTAAAAGTTGGAAGACGATCGACCAAGTATAAGCGAGATACGCTCAAATGCGAATTTTCCAAAATGACGTCATAGCTATAATTCACTTTCTTTGAATTCAGATGCCAATATGATGACGTCACAATGTCCGATCAGCCATTATGAAGTCAAAAATCGTATCTACAACTCATGCGCTTTCAGAATATGTAATAAAAATTGGGGGTCACCTTTCAACCTAAGGAGGTATAACTGATTAAAAATAGGTCTGATTTTAGCATAATTTCACTGTATAGCGGCACAAATACGCACAAAGCTACCTATGTTTGTTGCGCACGTACGGCATTGCTATTGGCCAAAAGATAACCGAAAAGAATGCAAATTTGTTAAAAACAATGTCAAAAACCCAAAACGTGTAAAATAACGTAATTTCTAGCTTTCGTACGTGCTGCGCACATAAAAATGCGCGCGCGTAGTGGAAAATTTCAAAAAAATTTGAAATGCTCAAAATGGAAAAAAGCGTGCTCTAATTTAGTCAAAAAGTGATTTTAAGCATTTTGAAAATTTGATGCACGCGTGCGCGCGCGTTAATGAGCGCACGCGTACAATTAGGGTACTGTACATTCAACATTAACCCAAAGTTAGTGCTCACTTAATACGATTTCGAAATGGCAATTGGTTAGGCTGATATGATCGATAATGTAAAAACGCAAAATTGCGCGTAGATGACGTCACGCATGACTGAGCGCGTTGAAAAGCTTACCATGATTATTCCAGACCAAGCTAAATGTTCGCTGACAGCGATTGTGCATAAACTCGTGGTATTTTTTGAGATATCGTGCGAACAGAAAAGGGGGAGAAAGAAAGAAGAATAAGAAAGTTGAAGATGATTCCGTACAATAACAATAGGTGATCCGCTAACGTTAGCGGATCACCAACATGACGTCATGCATGACTGAGCGCGTTGAAAAGCTTACCATGACTATTCCAGACCAAGCCAAATGTCGGTTGACAGCAATTGTGCTGTAAGTCGTGGCAGTTTTTGAGATATCGTGCGAACAGAAAAGGGGAGAAAGAAAGAAGAATAAAAAAAA
>NW_022735927.1:3213-5522 GCF_011630105.1 Anneissia japonica | reverse complement strand
GCCATCTTTTTGACCATGATGACGTCACCAAAATAAAAAATAAATGGACACGTCCGAAAGAGAATTGATTTAGCTATAACATACTCACAGGTGGGAGACAATCAATCAAGATAAGCGAGTACGTTCAAACGAGTATAAAATGTAATAACGTCATAAATAAAATTTCAATTTTTTCTTAATTCAAATGGTAATATGATGACGTCACAATGTCCGATCAGCCAATATGATCTATAAAATCGTATCTACAACTCATGTGCTTTCAGAATATGTAATAAAAATTGGGGGTCACCTTTCATCCTATGGAGCTATAACTGATTAAAAATATTCATGGTTTTATGCATATATAAATGTTGACGCACGCGTACGCGCACGTAGATTTGCGCGAACTAAAAACTAAGGTACCTGACATTCAACCTTGACCTGAAGATTATGCTCACCTAATATGATTCAGAAATGACGAATGGTTAAGATGATATGGGCTCATCAACGTTTTGAGGAAAGAAATATGTGGGGGTCAGAAAAAATAATTTTTTTGACCATGATGATGAAATCAAAATCTAAAAAGAGGTCAAATATATGAAAGAGAATTGTCTCAGCTATAAAATACTGAAAGTTGGAAGACGATCGATCAAGGATAAACGAGATACGCTCAAATGCGTATTTTCAAAAATGACGTCATTGCTATAAATCACTTTCTTTAAATTTAGACGCCAATATGATGACGTCAAAATGTCCGATCAGCCATTATGATCTCTAAAATCATATTTACAACTTATGTGCTTTCAGAATATGTAATAAAAATTGGGGGTCACCTTTCTAGACCAGGCTATAATTGAGATAGGTGCCACTTGGAGAGGTAGAAATTCTCATATGGTTTTTCTAGACCAATTTTTAATGGGGAATTAGAATATGTGAGGTAAAAGAGGCGTAACCTGAGAACTTTCGCGTGAGGGCGCTTTTTTCAAAATGGCCGCCAAAATCAAATAAACTACATATATTGGTAAAATAAGCACAGAAAAGGTAGGTTTGACCAACTTTTGAATATGTAATGATAGGAGTAAAGTATAACCAAGGAGGTATAAAAAGCTAAAGTTATTAATGTGAAGATTTCAAGAGGCAATTGAGGGCGCTTTTTAAAATGGCCGCCAAAATTAAAGAACAATTTAACAGCAGCTTAAAACACCCTAAATAAACTTGTTTAATTTACAAAACATAATGAAATAACTGCTGTTGACTCTTTAAACCCAAAATAACATATTTTAGGGTGGTAAGCCAACTCACTTTTGGAAATGTAAATAAAAATGCCCCCTTATATTAGCCCTTTTCTGTTTTCAAATGGAAAATATCACCAGAATCCTAAAAAAAAATCCAGCTTCCTTACAAATATACGGTTGTTTTTCATTATTTTTGTGTACTACACAAGGTATTACAGAGGACCACACAAATAACTACCATAATTTTCATGTATAAAGGCATTAATTCATTTATTACATAATTGTCCTTTACTGTAAACCATATGTTGAGCAATAATCTTCATGTATTGCTAATATAACTGCAATCTGAAAGTCTTCGTCTTTATTATAAACAGTTCTTAGACGTCCATGGGCATCACTGTCTCAATCATTTTTTGCTTCATTTGATCATTCCATCTGTTCCATCTATTTTTACTGACCAAATCATTTACGTCTGCTTAATTTCCATTCTTTAGCGATTAAATTTGCTCAAGTGCTCAAGGGTCTGCTTGCACCATGATGGTAGCAATGATATGTCTGTGAGCTTGTTGCCTCTATTGAAAATTTCACATCTTGCTTGATTTACACTTTTCCCCTTAACTCCATGCTGCAGTCTTCAAGTTACTCAGATATCTTTTGTGGCAGAACATCTAAAACTTTAAAGTTATCAGAAAGTGTCAACAAAACCTTGTCTTTGACTACAGAAGCACGAAATCCAATAAGGGATGATTTCTTCGCTGGTGAAAGTTAATAATGCCACTTAATTTGAACAACTTTCGGTATTTGCCAGTGTTTGTGTCTAGAATGACCCTCTCTCGGTTGTCATAAAATAAGATATACAGTAGCAACGACTGCAATATCGATGTCTCCAGAATGGAACGGTTGAGATTTATGTATTGCTTGTAATTCCTTAAAGCATGCATTGCATGCAGGACAACTTTCGAGTCTGCTTTTCCTGGCTGCTACGAAGATCTGGAACTAATACAAAATCTCTTTCAGTTACAAGGACGCATTCTCGCCGATAGCAATAGTATTCAAGAAGGTATCCAACCAGTTTGTCGAAATCCAGTTTGCCGA
>NW_022735927.1:0-2019 GCF_011630105.1 Anneissia japonica | reverse complement strand
ATTTATGTATTTATCATAGGTATGCTGCTAATAAAACGTTTTAACTGCGAGGCCTATTAAATTGACTTTTATTTGCTGATAGCCAATTGTTTTACATATTTAAAACAAAAAAATCATTTAACTACAATAAGCCGCTATTTCTTATACGAATACATAGTAAGAGAGTGTTCCAACATGAATGTTATGCTGTGGTTAATGTTTTACATACTGCTATTATTTTATTTCCGACGAAGTGGGTTTCAGCGCAAACTGGGTTTCAACAAACTAAGATTTGTAGTTTTTGATTCAACAAACTGGCATTCGGCAAACTGTGTTTTGGCAAAGTGAACTCGACAATCTGGCAGTCGGCAACCTGGGGTTCTACAATCTGCCATAGAACCACCAAGAAGAAGCCGACATGAAAGTATTCCTGTATGCAAAGCATGCTTTAACGAATAACAACCAAGGCATAGCAATCATCCGTTCCCTTTCTCGAGACATCGATATTACAGACAATTACACCCAGGCTTTCTTTCGTAAAGAAAAACGTAGCTTCTGTAATCACAAACTGAGTTTGTTGAAACTTTCAGCAACTTTGGAGTTTTAGATGTTCTGTCACAAAAGTTGTCTGAATAACAAGAGTATGTCTTACTGCTGCTTGTTAAGGAGAAAAGTGTAAATCAAGCAAGTAACGTGTTCAATAGAAAGTTTTGGCAGAGACAAGATCACTGACATATCATTGTTGCCACCATGTTAACAGAATCTCGAGCTTCAGATACTTAGCAAACTTAATCGTTCAAGAAAAGAAGCAGAGGTAAATGACTGTCAATAAAAACAGTTGATGGAACAGACGGAATAAACAAATTCCAGTGGAAGTCCAAGAATTGTTCATACGATAAACGAAGAATTTCAGATTGCAGTGATAAAACCTGAAGATTATTGCTCAACATAGTTAAACACTACAAGACAAATATGTAGTAAATGAATTGATGCCTTCTTCATACATGAAAATTGTGGTAGCTGTCTGGAATGCATTGTATAGCACACAGAAATAATGGAAAACAACCGGATATTTGTAAGGAAGCTGGAATTTTCTGGTGATATTTTCCATTCTTTAAAACAGAAAAGGGCTAATATAAGGGGGAATTTTTACTTACATTTTCAAAAGTTAGTTAGCTTACACCCCTAAAAGATGTTGTTTTAGGTTTAAAAAGTCAACAGCAGTTATTACATTCATGTTTTTTAAATTAAACAAATTTATCTAGGGTATTGAAGCTGCTGTTACGTTGTTATTTAATTTTGACGGCCATTTTAAAAAGCGCCCTCAATTGCCTCCCGAAATCTTCACATTAATAACTTTAGCTAGTTATACTTTACTCTTAATATTACATATTCAAAAGTTGGTCAAACCTACCTCTTCTGTGCCTATTTTACCTATATATATGTAGTTTATTGGATTTTGGCGGCCATTTTGAAAAAAGCGCCCTCACGCGAAAGTTCTCAGGTTACGCCCCTTTTACATCACATATTCTGATTCCCCATAAAAAACTGGTCTAGAAAAACCATATGAGAATTTCTACCTCTCCAAGTGGCACCTATCTCAATTATAGCCTGGTCTATTCTACCTAAGGAGCTATAACTGATCAAAAATAGGTCTAATTTTAGCATAATTTCACTGTATAGCGGCAAAATACGCGCAAAGATACCTATGTTTGATGCGCACGTACGGCATTGCTATTGGCCAAAAGATGACCGAAAAGAATGCACATTTGTGAAAACAATGTCAGGAACCTAAAATATGTAAAATAACGTAATTTCTAGCTTTCGTACGTGTTGTGCACGTAAAAATGCGCGCGCGTAGTGGAAAATTTCAAAAAAATTTGAAATGCTCAGAATTTCCTAAAACGTGCTCTAATTTAGTCATAAATTGATTTAAAGCATTTTAAAAATTTGACGCGCGCGTGCGTGCGCGTTATTAAGCGCACGCGTCAAATTAGGGTACTGTACATTCAACATTAACCCGAAGTTAATGCTCACTTA
>NW_022735926.1:0-542 GCF_011630105.1 Anneissia japonica | reverse complement strand
TTTTAATATTTTATCAAAACTCTAACATGAATAATTCAACCAATAAGAACATAATTGACCAATCAACTACCTTTTAATACATTGCTGCGTAAACCAGAATAAGTTGAGCAATCAGAACCGATAATTCTTTACTTAATACAATAATTGATCCGTAAGCCAATCAGAACCGCTAATACTTGACTTCCTAATACATTGCTGTGTAAGCCAGAACAAGTTGACCAATCAGAGTCGTTAATCCTTGACTTTCGTAATTATATTACTATGGAAGTCAGAGCAGACCCGACTCTTATTATTCTGGAAGCATCAGTTACACATTAAAAATTATAATACATTAACCACAACCTGAATAGAAGAAAATGGCGTCACCAGCATACACAGCGTAAGTGTTAAGAGCTATATTGTTTCTCTTATTATTAAGTGTGCTTGTATGCGCATACAGTACTGCTAGAAGTTTATTTTGATGTTTTTGACAATAGTAATAATAATATTAATCTTAAATATGAATTGCTTTGAAAAGGTGCGCTTTATAACCGCAAGGAAAA
>NW_022735925.1:0-1115 GCF_011630105.1 Anneissia japonica | reverse complement strand
TTAGTTTACTCTGTTCTGTTATCACATAGGCCTAAATCAATGCTGGAATTAATCTGACCTATACCTGACCCTACACAATATATGTAATGTAAAGTAACAGCTAACATCCGAAAATGTGTACCTGTATGTAACAGTGCTGGATTCCCATCTGTCTCCTGGAAACGCATACCTCTTGGCGAGTCGGCCACCAAGAGCAGTTCCGTCTTCATTTGGCATCGTAGGATCTGGAACGCCACATCGGGGCTTCTTCATGGCCTCTAAAGTTTTGGAATCCATCTTACCAGTAACAGTTATATTATAAAATCTTTGGAAATTTTCGACTGCTCTCTTTACTGCTTTACTCGATTTGATTTCTGATGGCCCCATCATGTTATTAGACTTTAAATATCCAAAAGATGTTAGAAAGGTCTGAAAAATAGTGCATATTGAAAATATTAAGATTCAAAGATAACAAATTGTCTTGATCGGGTAACTTGCACAATTAAATATAGGCTTTTAGGTATAGGCCATCATATAGGCTTTTAAACAAATATGCAAGTAATCAGATACTATAGGCCTAGGTCTACGTAAGTTTCTTTCCAATGATGCATTGAAGAATTTTAACTAGGCTTACAATTCCCAATTCGGTAAACTGTATCTTAAAAGAGCTACATCTTTTTTTTTAACTTGTAAAATACATTTTACTTGAGAAAGAACCCGCTTACCAAACTCTCCATAGCTTCTTCATCAGTAGTTGCAGATGTAACAACGAAAAAAGCACATAGGATGCCCAACAAAACCAAATCTTTGAGAATTGCCATAGTATTAAAAATTATGTTTGTAAATACGGTACAACTTGTTTAGAATTCCTCTCTCCGTCCAAAAGATCTGTTTGATGGAGCTAAGAGGTTGGCTTGCTTTATACCATTTGACGAGCGTGACTCAACTTATACCACGGCCTATACAGGAAGGATATCCCTCCTCCTTCCTATATTACGTATCTTTAACTACCCATTATGACTCCAACCGCTTACGCACACCTCAAAAGTGTATTGTAGAATAATACAAGGTATAAGACACATAATATACTGGAAAGAAGCCTAAAATACAACACAATTGAAGGGCTATGGCAATAT
>NW_022735924.1:377121-379420 GCF_011630105.1 Anneissia japonica | reverse complement strand
ACTCGCTATAGTCATCTGGACACACAATTTCTGGCTCATTTAAATCTGCAATGTTAAATTTAGACCAAATAGTAAGATACAATGAGTCATACCAGCCTACAACAATCAAAATCAATATGATTCGTTCATTTAAAGATAGATTTCTAAATTGTATTTGTTTCATTATTAAGTTTTATATTTCTACCATAAAGGTGAAGATATAAATTGGTGTTAAAAAATACAATCAAAAAAGCCTTTTTTCAATTCGTTTCCTTTTGTAACTTTTTACATTAAACAGTAAGTGTGAAAATGTTTGCATTTTTATAGGGTATTAACATATAGCCCTAAAATTCACAAATCAGCAGTAATGATAATAGGGTACTTACCTGGATAAACCGACTAATTTCAGTTATTCCTTTTTAAAGAACGCTCCATGGCATTTGGCCGCAGTGTGTTCTTATAAGTATACGAATGCCACTAATGGGTTTAAATAACTAATCACCAAATTGCTTTGTGAGTATATCTTAACGTAACATTTGCAGTTTGGTGCATTGTGCAACCCAAGTTGTAAGCAATAGAGGGAGCATTATTGACACAATTCATAGTACCATAGTACACACCTACTACGTTTATGTCAAGTACATAAAACACTTGGGATGATGAAGAATTTACTTCAGCCGCAAGAGTATCAACTGTGTAGTTGGTGCCTTGAGAAAAACTTAACTCAAATTCAACTATCACAGAGCCATTAGTGAAAGACTTTACGTCACACAAAGTGGAAATGTTGCTCACCTAAAAAAAGAAACACACATAATATTAGGCCTAATAACTCCAAGTAGGATTCAACCCAGTGAAACTCTTGTTGACAAGAATTCCAGTATATTATAATAGCCTAATACTGCTCTGGAAATAAAATATTTGGCTAACAAAGCGTAGTTCAGTTAAATTTACTTTATTTAGGTTATCTATTTGCCTTACTTTTATTTTAAGAGTGGTTTGGAAATTTGTTTTGGATCTATTTATTTAATCGAGGTTTACAACTCTATTTACTTTAAAAACTAGGCAGTTTACTTTTCAAAGTTATTATTACAAAAATGATATTATATGCAATACATCCTATACTGTTGAATAGCGCCAAACTTATACTATTGCTGTATATAGTCTCAGCGCCAACTCAACTCAACCATGTTTTTGTGTGAATTAGGACATGGTTCGGGTCGAATCAACGTTTCGCAGCGAACACAGTTTTCACGTTCAAACCCTATCAGGGGTGGATTTTTAGAGGTAAAAAAAAGAAAAGAAAAAAGAAAGAAAAAGAAAAAACGATAACCCAGAACGCCTCAAATGTTATTTTCAGGCATCTAAAACACAAAAATTTCGGACCTCCTATTTCAGTGTTGTCCCGATCGGCCCAAATTTCGGCCCACCCCCCCCACCTTTTGGACATCTCTGGATCTGCCCCTGCCTATGCAGATGCCAAGCCTAAGACTTTGAAACCTCAATTCACACTTCTGTGCCGCATGCCTTCATACTTTTGCTTGTAACTAAATTATTACTTCTGCTACTACATAATTATTATTTTGATACTGATTCATGCCTGTTTGTCTACAAGTGATTTTCAAGAAATCCTTATGTTCATGTATGCCTGTATATACTTTGATATGCTAAGTTTACCCTGATAATTGAGCCAATTAATTAATATAAATAATGAGAATAATTAGACTTTAAGTGCTGTTTTTGAGTCACTTTAATTGTAACCCTGAACAGACCCGTAGCGTGACTTAATATGTGAGAGGTTGGTTTCAGTGGGAAATGGACCCTTTGGCTTGTATGATCTCCGGTACTCTGGAGAACATGTAACTATATCTACGAATATCAATTTGTCGTTTTCAAATGCGGACCTTCTCCAGTTTTTGGGCGGTTCGTCGTAACCCCCTTAACCCACTCCCCTCCCCCATGCTAAAAGAGGGCTTTTCTTTAAATAAAATATATGCTTCAAGGTAGTCACCTTCTGAAGAATGTTAGTAGTTCTTTGTCTACTTTCTACCTCCGCCAAAGTTACGTTTCGCCCATGTTTGTTTGTGTGTATGTTTGTCTGTGAACAGCCTACGGGCCACAGTTTTTATCACAAACTTGTCAAACTTGGTCCCCGACTTGGTCACAATGTTTCATAACCAATGATCTTGAGATGATTGTATTTTAAAGGGTCAGGGTCAAAGGTCAAGTTTACAATCGACAAAAAACTACCTATTTATATTACAGCCTATAGCCAACAATTCTTATCATAAATTAGTCACAATGTTGTTTTATACATATATAT
>NW_022735924.1:372490-376205 GCF_011630105.1 Anneissia japonica | reverse complement strand
AGATGATTGGGTTGATGAGGAATTTAAAAGTGCTTCAGTGAAACTGTATGGTACACCGTCTACTTCATTGAATTCGATCACAATCAAGAATGTTCTATACGCTACAGAATAAAAAAAATATTTCATGATAATAATAGGCATATATCCATCCAGAATAGAAACGGCAATCATACAATGAAATAGACCAACAACATATCACAACAATATAATTATATTTAGTGATATATACAATTATATAAATCATGATAATAGAGATAAACCATCTTACGGTAACGCTATAAATATAAAAGTATCTTTTTGGAGATTCTGCCTTGTTGTCATGCTTGCGGTCATATTGACCTGTTATTTGCCATGCGTCAAGTGCTGTCTAACTACACTTGCACAAGAGTGCGAAGCTTTAGTTGCTTTAATTGGATTTGAATTCCCAGCAAAGCATCAATGGCCCAGTTGTTTAGGTCGTCTGAATAAAGAGACAAGGTCCCAGGTTCGTAACCCAGTTGGGAAAATTTTTTCTCACGCTCTCGAATTCCTCATCTCTGTATGAGGCTTAGGGAGGGGAGTTGTCTTTTGTTGTGAGAAACAATGACAATAATAAATATAATAAATGTTAATAAAGGACCATATGTTTTTTCAAAAAAAACAAAAAACAGCCGTATTGTTAAATTATATGAGTGAACTATGTATGGTTACCTTCAATTGTAACAGTAAATGAGCAATTTGCTAAATTGCCAGAACCGTCAGTTGCATCAAAGTTTACTTCTGTAATACCAACAGGAAAGGAATTGTTGCTGTTGTAGTTGGATGTAATCGTAGGCGGATTCTGTGAATTATCAGTTGCGTTCACTTGGTCCCAGATTACAAGTAAGCTGGAAACTCCAACAGCACTCTGCATGAAAATGTTACTAGGACAATTGATGACTGGAGGTTCCTGGTCTGTGACAAAAATAATAAAGTTCCTTGTGCCTTATTCAACATAAAATGTATAGGGCCTAATGCAAATGTTATAAATATCAACCTCTACAGTTGAATGATGAAGTTGAAAGAGTAGATTATGAAATTTAGAGTTTGATCAGAAACGTTTACTTTGTATTGATGTGAATTCCAATTTAACAGTTAAATCAATGTTTCTTTTTGTGTACCCACTAAATGTTACCTTACAAAACTATTGTGATAAGTATTATAGTACGTATGAATAACAACAACAATAACAATATTTATAAATGATGATATTTGAAAGAAAGTTTATTCCGTCTTGTCTTACCTTCAACATTGACCATGAAACTGCATGAAGCAGAATTGTTAGATGAATCTGTTGCATTACACTCCACTATTGTTTCACCGATTGGAAAAGGAAAACCAGATTGCATGGAACATACAGGTGATATGGCCTCATCTGAGTTGTCTAAAACGACCACTGTGTAATTGTACACTGCAGTTGGTAGACCGTCATCAGTCATTACCGTTTCACTTGTTGGACAGGTTATGTTTGGATTTTCCATGTCTTAAAAAAGTAACGTAAATGCTTTTAAAACATCATCCAATCAATCATTATAAATTGTGTACGTTTGTGTACTTATCCTAATACACTATGGTTTACGGTGTGGACACCAAGAAAAATCCAAGAAAATCAGAAGACTCATTTTATATTTATTTAGATTTGGTAACAATGTAAAGTAACAAAATATAGACGTGGTATAAGTGGAGAACAAATCCAAAGACCACCCCAATTTTTTAGGTCCCAAAGTGGTCTCGAAATTAGAGGGCGAAATGTAGGCCTTGCATTTGAGTCCCCCAGCTGACACACAAAGGAATACCAAAGGATCTCCACGTTACAAGGCACAGAGACTGACTGACAACCACTATTTTGGCTGACCGTAGGCCTACTATGCTGCATGCCTGCGTATGTCTTATATTATTGACTCCACTTGCTAATATACATTATAGAGTAGGCCCTATATAATAACAGCATTTTACTGTGAAATTGTTATATTTATGAAACAAATAGAATTTAATATTTAGCATAGTCATCAAACTGCATTAAAATTTAATAATTCCCCTTTATATTCCATATTCCATACTTTATAAAATACACAGTAAATATTTATTTATTTCGTACAATAGATAAGCAATACTAAGTAATGTTTGCATGTCAGTATAATAATAATCATAAAAAAAAAAACAATTCTGACTTTATTATGGCAAAAAAAGAACGTTTCAACCTTTATTAAGAAGTCAACATTATATCCCCTATCACAAAATATAATCGGCTGAAAATAATAATGGTTTATAACATTCACAATTTAAAAAATTTTGAATCATAAATCAAAATGTTTTTCTTCTTTAAAGGTAGTCTGTGCATTCATGGTATTTATTCCACCTGTCATTAAGAAAGCACTTTAATTGTTTCCTGTCTTCTAAATATTAGTACCCTAGTTTTGGAGACACCACTATTAGGGGCATATTTTTGGGGCAGGAAAGTATTGCCTTAATTTTGTTTTATTACTGTTGATTTTATTACTGTAGGCCCATAACAATTTTGAAATTAATAGCTGTCCAAAACATAATAGCGTATTTTTATACTTTAGTACTTACCATATATAGTGACTGTAATAGTACACATTCCTCCGTTACTGGAAGAATCAGTTGCTTGGTATGTAACCACAGTGAGACCAATACCAAATGTACCATTAACTGGAAAATCGGAGGTAATGACAGGTGTTTCACCAGAATTATCTTCAACTGTAACGTTGAATTCTTCTACAGTTTTGGTTGCTTCTCCCGGTGGTGTGTTGGCAGAATAGCTGCCTGGGCATGTTAGAACTGGATTCTCAATATCTTAAAAACAAATTTTAAAACTATTATACTTTTAATGTATTACATGTTATTTTTTATTGTCATGTTTAAATAAAAACACCATCAATTCAAAATCAGGATATGCCTTTGTAAAAATATAAAGGTGGCATACCGTGTAAATGCGATTAGTGAAAGGGTTGTTTAAATTTTAAAGATATACCATTTGTCATGAAAGACCCTAAAAAATCAATCAAAATATATTTTGCGCTATATAAAACTACACTATTATTATTATTATTATTTATAGCTTATTTATAAGGATCAAATAAAGAAATAACTTCCGATAAAACACAAATTAAACACTGATTATCAGATTATAGTACGAAAATCCTTAAGTGGGCGGGTGTACATACACAGACGAAAGGATGAACGAAAGAATAGATCAATAGAAGAAGGGTTTGCTTTTTGCCATTATTTTTGTAAGAAACATTTCACAGAACCTGAAGACCTACCTTGTTCACAGGCACTACCATCATATCCGGTTCCAGTACAATTACAGGTTGCAATGTTATTTAATATATAACATTCGCCATTCACACAATACTCTAGTAAGCACGGATTACCTAAAAACAATCAATACATTCATTTGTTTACTAATCTTCCACCAAATCAGCAGCAAACATAAACAAACCCATCTCTTACTTCTTTATTATACTATAAAACATTCAACAAGTTAGCACAACTGTCAGCATAGGTTTGTAAAAACTATAACAGTATTGCTGTAGTAGTTCTTACAAAATTGGCTTTCTTGTAAACAAATTCTGCAAACACACACACACAAACCGAAAGGTCCACTGATTAATATCAGATAAGATAATATAATACATACTCCAAGTATCGAAATTCACGCCATCGTTTTTGG
>NW_022735924.1:360208-372381 GCF_011630105.1 Anneissia japonica | reverse complement strand
TATATATGAGAAACTGTTCACCGGTTACCTCTATTCAGCGTTTAACGCTTCGTGTATGCACCTTTTAGACGGGGTTTTTTGTTGACACTATTAAAACATGCTGAAATCAGGGAGTTGTTATTTATAACAACTCCCTGCTTAAATCACAGTGCCGTAAGTTATTATATTGGGTTTTTGGCAAGGGTTCATAGTAAAAATAAGTTTTAAAAAATAAATAAAAAATAAAATGTCTCAAAATTGAAAAAAAAAAGAAGATAAAATTGAATACCAAGACGAGATTCAAACTCACGACCTTCAGTTTTCTTATTCCCTTATAGTATAGTGAAAAACAGGGCCCCCGTGACCATTTTCCGGGGACCAAGGTTTCTCTGCTGATTCGGCATCACTAGGGTATAAATAAAAAAATGAGCGGGGGTGAGCTTCCTGAAAAAGGGCGGAACATGTTTTTTGGCGGCCATTTTTAAAATGGCCGCTAAAATCAAGAGAATGGCTCATAACTTTACTTCTACTCCATGAAAAAGGGTAAATCTGGTGTCTAGCTATATGTTATTAGGGTCACTGAATTCAATTAGACATGTTTCAAAAACCTAGGATGGCAGCCATTTTGAAATTCAAGATGGCTGCCATAGTAATCTTTAAAAATCAAATATTCCAGTATAATTCCACTTCCTGTCGTTGGAAAATGGTAAATTTGATGTCTACTCATATGTAATTAGGTCCCTGAGTCCAATAAGAATAACTTCATTATTTAAAGCTAGGATGGCAACCATTTTGAAATCCAAGATGGCCACCACATAAATTGTCAAAAATCAAATATTTTGATATATAATTGCATTTTTCCTCACTCAAAATGTTAAATTTGGGGTCTAATCATATTTTATTCACATTTTTGAGTCCAATGAACATAGTTTCAAAAACCAAGCATGTCAGCTATTTTGAAATTCAAGATGGCCACCACAAAAATCGTCAAAAAATAAAATATTTGGTATATAATTCCACTTGTCGATCAAAAGTTGTAACTTTGGTGAGAGTAACCTCTAAATCTCTGGCCATATTCAATGCTAATGGTACATTTAGAAAATGCCAGAAATCAAAACTTGTCCACGGTATGGATACAAAAACCAATTCTGCAGATACAGAATACACTGCTATCATCGATACGGGCATGGTCATCAGAAAGGCAATCCCTAATAAAGAACAAAGACTTAATGAAGATGGTTCCTTATTTACTTGGGAGAATTATGTCAACAAATGCACATATATTATATTTAAAAGACATCACAATGCATCAGCCATTATATGTGTTAATGACCCATACAGTAAAGAAGAGTCGATCAAATATGAAGAAAGAGAATGATGATCAAATGGACAGAAAATACCTAATACACACATGAAGTTACAGGACCAGTTTTTATCAAGTAAAGAGTTTAACAAAATCCCGAAGAGCGATTACAACAAGTCAAGAATACAAGAATTTATTAAAGAAACCCCAGCAAGAAGAAGTAAAAGTTGAAGGAGTTTGAGTGTTATACTCTTTAGAAAATTGTGTTGATTAGCAGATAATAGTGAGATACCAGAATTTAATTGTAGTCAGGCAGAAGCAGATAAAACGATGCTGACTATTTACTACTATCTCAGAACAAGCTGCAAAGTTACTAAACCAGTAGTAATAGACTCGGAGGATACAGATGTGTATGTTCGGCTGCATACGTTGCACACAAGTTGCCAGGAGAACTAATGATCTGTAAAATATCAGAAGAAACTGTGTTTGTCAATTGTAAGGATCTGTGTGGGCATTAAATGGCAGAAAGCATAATTCAACTTCATGTTTTGACCGGCTGTGACAGTAATTCTGCATTCTTTGGACATGGAAAAGGCAAAGATTTTCAATAATGTTCGACAAAGCAAAGAAGAAAAAATCTGTTGAAATCCTGTAGAGAATCTATTGCTTGCTGTGACAAATTCAACATTTGAAAAACTTACTTAAGTTTGTCTTAAAGTTTATATACAACGACAACAAAAGCAAAAACACAACAGAGGCAAGGTTGACCAAGTCCTACAAAAAGAGAAAGTCACATGTAAGATTGGCACCAGACAAATGTTCACTACTTCAGCATATTAAAAGAGCCAAATCATACAATCAATTAAACTTTTCCTTAAGAATCAATCAATCACCAACAAAAAGTGGGTGGAAACTGATTAATGGAAAGTGCTATGCCGAAAGAAGTACTGAGCCAAACCTACCCAGTGATATTAAAGTTCTAGAACGAAATGATAGTGACAGTAGCGATGAGAGTGATGATGAAACAAGCGATGAATCGTCCGAGCATGATAACGTATGAACCTAATTGTGATTTATTCCAGACAGACAGGTTCATCAAACAAATGCTTATGTTTTATTGTATAATATAAGTGGTAGTATTTCTAAAGATTTATTATTTTTGCATTTTGTAAGGTAAAATGTGTACATAATAATGGCAGACATATTGGAAAAACGTATGGTTGTCATACTTTTAAAACTATGTTAATTGGACTCAGATTGCCCATAACAAGTCATTAGACACCAAATTTACCATTTCTATTGAGAAACATACATGATTGGACACCAATTTAAAATTTTTTATCAAGGAGAAGTGCAATTATATACCAAAATATTTGATTTTCGACTATTTTTGTGGCGGCCATCTTAAATTTTAGATTGGCTGCCATTCTAGCTTATTAAAACTATGCTTATTGGACTTGCAGAGCCCAATAACATTCAAGAATACATCAAATTTACCATTTTTCAAGGACAAGAAGTGGAATTATACTGAAATATTTGACTTTCAACGATTATTACGGCAGCCATCTTGAATTTTAAAATGGCTGACATTCTAGCTTTCTGAAACTATGCTCATTGGACTCAGTGAGCTCAATAACATATATGATTAAACACCAAATTTAACATTTTTTATAGAGGAGAAATGCAATTATATACTAAAATATTTGATTTTCGACGATTTTTGTGGCAGCCATCTTGAATTTTAAAATGGCTGCCGTAGCTTATTGAAACTGCTTATTGGACTTGCAGAGCCCAATAACATATATTAGAATACATCAAATTTACCATTTTCAACGATAAGAAGTAGAAATATACTGGAATATTTGATATTCAACGATTACTACGGCAGCCATCTTGAATTTCAAAATGGCTGACATGCTTGGTTTTTGAAACTATGTTCATTGGACTCAAAAATGTGAATAACATATGATTAGACCCCAAATTTCACATTTTTGAGTGAGGAGAAATGCAATTATATATCAAAATATTTGATTTTTGACAATTTATGTGGTGGCCATCTTGGATTTCAAAATGGATGCCATCCTAGCTTATAGAAGTTATTCTTATTGGACTCAGAGAGCCTAATTACATATGAGTAGACATCATATTTACCATTTTTCAACGACAGGAAGTGAAATTATACTGGAATTGATTTTCAACGATTACTATGGCAGCCATCTTGAATTTCAAAATGGCTGCCATCCTAGGTTTTTGAAACATGTCTATTTGAATTCAGTGACCCTAATAACATATAGTTAGACACCATATTTACCCTTTTTCATGGAGTAGAAGTAAAGTTATGAGCCATTCTCTTGATTGACAAAAAACATGTTCTGCCCTTTTTTAAGGAGGCTCACCCCCGCTCATTTTTTTATTTATACCCTAGTAATGCCAAATCAGCAGAGAAACCTTGGTCCCCGAAAAATGGTCACGGGGGCCCATTTTTTCACTATACTACTTATATTAGGAGACATGGCTAACCGACCGCGCCACCTATGCAACATCCTATTTGTGGTAATGGCAGTAATGTACAGTCCTTCGATGAAACCCGTTTAGTTTTGAAGGTGTGGGGGAACACTGAGGTCAAACTTCAAAAAAGGACCATGGACGTTAGTAACATTAACAACAACAACAAGAACAGCAGTGAGGTTCTGGGTCCGCCTTACACGGACCCAAAAAATACCCCCATTCAATATGCTTAATATATCATCCATTATATCAAATGGAAGAGGCCTAAATAGACGGATGTGAAGCCCAGAAGTCGGTGTCTGTCCTGAGCAAGCATTTACTAATGAATGCTCTGGCACTCAGTGCCAGTAATATCAACGAGTATAGAATTGCAAGAAGTCCGACTGCACTCATTTTGTATGCAAACAATGAAATGCTCAAAAAGTACTACCAGCAGATAGGGGGCGCCCTATTAGAAGTTGAAGTTTGCTCGAAACTTTTTTTTATTTAAGGACACGCCCCTTTGTGGTAATATTTTTAAAACAGGATTACGTTCCAACGAAACCAAGAGTCGGACCTCTTGCAGTTTCATACTCTTTGGTAATATACTAAAAGACTACTAATACTTACGAGTGTCACATGTATCACCCTCGTAATCATCAGTGCAGTTACAAGAGAAGGTGCCATTGCCTAGGTCATTGCAAGTGCCTCCGTTCATACACGCCGCCCCAGAACACGGGTTAACTAAATATTTAATAACAAAATACGATAATTACTTGAAATCATTAGGTAACATATGGCATTCATGTAAATATGTAAGTGGTAAGTGGAAAATTTTGATTCCTAGATGGCTGGAAATGAGCTTTCCCAACTTCTGACGTGTCTTTTAAAAAAAAGGTCAGGTTATTTTATATATCATTCTTAGGCCTATGGGTCATTCCGTGTCAAATCAACCAGATTTCAAAAAACTTCCAGTATGACCCTCTCAGATTTTGATGAAACTCCATAAAAATGATCCACTATGTGAAAAACCAACACTTAAAAAAAAATAGGGTTATAAGTTTTGTAGTTTCCGAGATATTGACACCCCAAAAAAGGGGCGTGGTTCTTCAAGATGCGCAAAAGCAATTTCCTCCAACTTTGGAAGCTTATAACTCGGGATTGGTAATAGTTATCAAGGTCAAACTTGGTATTCTAACTTATATTTCACCGTATTACACAAATATGGCATCAGATTAACTGTTATCTTTTTTTAAGTTATCTGCACTCAAAATAGCCACTTTGTTTAATGACGCAATTTTTTTGTGATTTTCAATGTCACCCTGTGTCCGTATGAGTGAGTGTATACATCTTAAATTACAGATATATTATCTATGTAGTTGTCTCTAGCCACAAGCAAGCACGGGCTGATGAAATGAATTAAAATGGAATGGCATCCATTCAAAGTTGGGACCAGCCCTAAAAAGTGAAAAAAGCCTATGTTTCCCATTAACGGTTCGTCATGTGGACAGTTAAAATCTTTTCTTAAATTTACACCAGTTAACCAGATATATTAGATCTACTTATACACCAAATTTCAGATTTGGTTCTCAGCTCCTTCATGGTTAGATACTATGTTGAAAACTACACATATTGTAACATAATCGGAAATAACTAAATTTTTTAAGAGTTGGGTAATTCCATGCCATGGAATCATAGATTTTAAAAATTTTTTATACTGACAGTTATTCATGTGAATTGAAAAACCTGAAATTTTTAAACTCCAATTCCTGTCTATTTTCCTGTAGCGGCAGTTTGATGTAAAAGGGGACGTGGCACAAATTAGTGCAGTGTGAAATTAACTTTTATTTTCATATGCTAATATCTTTGGAAGTACAGCACCTATAACCTTCAGATTTTGTGGTGTAGGACATCTTTTACTGTTGATTCCAAATCAATTTGGTCCCATTTTTAGACCATTGCTATTCCACAATGGTACATGCTACAACTTTTCTGATTGCAGATTTGGAATCAGCAGCAAAAGATGTCCTACACCACAAAATCTTAAGGTTATACTTTCAAAGATATTAGCATAAGAAAATCAAAGTTAAGTTGATAGCTATTACCAATCCTGAGTTATAAGCTTCCAAAGTTGGAGGAAATTGCATTTGCGAATCTTGAAAGCCACGCCCCTTTTTTGGGGCGTCAATATCTCGGAAACTACATATCCAGTAGAGCTAATCTTTTGTGTATGTTGATTTTTCACATAGTGGATCATTTTTAAGAAGTTTCATAAAAATCGGAGACGGTCGACCTAAGACCTCTGGTTGATTTGACACGGAATTACCCCTATACCATAGAGAAAAAAAATCGAAGGCATAGGCAATATATTATTAGGCCTATATTCCAACAATATTGAGTAGTTGGATACGTAGTCTTTCTTCCATACATCAATGAGCCGATAGGCCTGAAGAACACACTTAAATTATTACGACGTCGAGCCAAAAAGTGTGTTTTTATTTTTATTTAATTGAAGGCTAGTTGGGCTAAGCCTAGTTTGTCCGATCTGCTAACCTAGGTTAGCCTGCCTTTTGTAAGCCAGGACTTAGTGTTATTATTTTTTTACGTTTCTTTTCACAGAGGAGGGTCTTCTGAACTCCTTGGAAACTCACCCCCCACCCAGATCTGCCACTGCAATCGAACATAGAAAGTATAGACCATTGGGAAATGGTCTGCATAAGAATAGATCCAGTATCAGTATACCCTTATTTAGATTGAAAACAGACTAAAATTTCTATGAGGTAACAAGTTATTTATCAAAACTTTAATAGTGTGGCAAGGGAATATCAAGTGTCTACATATTCCTGTCAAAATGAAAAACTGAACCAAAATTTCTGTACTAATTTGACCGTGTGACAGCAGCTTTACTTGCTCCTATGTTCGTGCACGTATTAATACATTTTGACTTCTAAGTTCAGCACATCTGTGTTTTTCCAATTTTTATATTCCAAATAAGTATTATACATTTTATTATTTGCTTATATTTTCGCTGATAAGATCAAATGTCAGAAATTTGTCTTCAGTTAATTGTTTGAGTGTTAAAGATGGTTAATGGTTATTAATTTATAGAGCGCAAAATACAAAAAGTCTCTAAGCGCTATCAGGCAAGTGTAAAGATGGAACGGAAACCAAAACCACAAAATAAAAAGAAGTGAAATTTGAATACCATGCCAGCACCCAAACCGAAGTATGGGGATACGCCCTCATCGCTGATGTAAAATACTTGTCAGAGGGATTTAGAAGGCAATCCCTGATATAGTTATTCATTTCGTTTTGAAAGTTTTTTTTTAATCAAATTGTTTAATAATAATAAATAATAATAGTGTAGTTTTATATAGCGCACATATCCATCTAATGTAAGATGCTCAGGCGCTTGATGTGTGGACTAGGAACTCGATCAATGACTTTCTTCGCCCCTAAGGGTCCCTTCGAGTCTGTGCTACCTGGTAACCCGGTACCAGCAACTCTCATCGTCCACTAAAGTTCATGACGCTTTATGGTCCCGCAATAAATCATATCAAATTAAACAAGAGCAACAGCAATAACAACAATAATTATATTAATCATGTGTGTGGTGAACTTTGCATAATGAAGGTAAAACAGCAAAAGAAAACTGAAAATCATGAGGACCCTTGAGAAGTGGGAGTATTAATAATAATGTATTGTAGCGCCATCTAGTGTTGCAATTATTAAGATACGATCAAAGAGTATATCTATAAAACTGCAAGAGTGAAACTCTGGGTCCTACTAAATACCACACGGAACCACTCGCGACCACTCGGGAACACACGGGTGCAAAAATGATAAAAATATTACCACACCAGAGTAGAAAACTACTTAATAATCAATAGAAACCAACTTTTAGAACGGTAATTATCCGAATTTCGTTAAAAATCGATGTATCTTGATTTTGTTTTGTTGTTTTTTCCCGTCGCGTGTCGGTATGTAATGCGTTGACATTGTGGATCTGTAACGTATTGACGTGTCAGCAGAAACGCATTCAACCATGACCTTCATGTCTGTGTTTCATAGCATCAATCAAGATAGGCCGTTATATACTGCTACATAAGCGGTAATAAACCTATTCTACATAAAACGAAAATGATAATTTTTTATGTATTGTTAGATTGATCATTTATTTTTATTTTCTGTCAAGCTCGTATATGTTTTTTTTTTCTTTTTCAGTGAAGGGCCTACATCAATGGAATAAAGAAGATTGCATTTGAATAAAATATATTAGAAGTGAATAAATACAGAACTCAAATTATATTAAATGGAGTTAGCCGTTAACACTGTTGAATAAATATAATATAAATCATTAAAGGTACATATAGTGTTTAAATAAGGACATGATGGAACATCGTAGGCTACCCTGTAGCTTTTCAACGAATAAAGTCCTACAAAAGTCATTGTGTAATAAAATGCCTCCGACGGGATTCGAACCTGCGACCTCTCGCTGACAAGGCGAGCGTCATATATATCATATATAGGCGAGCGTCATACTGTATATATATATATATATATATATATATTTGTAATTTGTAAATATATAATTTGTAATATTTCATTAGATATTTACTCACAACTTTATTATTATTATTATTATTATTATTATTTCATTATTATTTTGTCTGGAACTGTTGGCCAATTCATGTACAGTATATTGTGTAGTAACCTCTGCTAATTAGCATGCATCAGCTAAAAAAAAATCATTTTTACCATATTTTGGACAATTGCCATTATAAAAGTTGGTTTTTATTGATTATATAGAAGTTTTATACTCTCGTGTGGTAATATTTTAATCATTTTTGCACCCGTGTGGTCTCGAGTGGTCCCGTGTGTTCCGTGTGGTATTTAGTAGGACCGGAAACTCTCGCCTGGCCCGGGCGCACTACTTACGCACTCGTCCCGAGGTCTGCATGTACCGTTTGGTAGCCTGGTAATATTATATTATTAAATATACCGCTTCTCACACTAACTTAACCAAGGGCAACATAAAGCACATTCAAGTAAATTGTAACTTCAGGATCCATTTATTAGAATGACAACTTATATCCAATCGCAAAATCTCTGATTACTGGAAAAATTGAAGAGCTCTCAACCCTATAACAGTAACCCAAGTGGTGGTTTAACCATGGTTTAACCATGGTTTAACAAAAACCAACCATCGTCCTAAAAATCTATGGGAAGCAAAACATGCACACAAATAGAACAAAATCATATTCTGGCGCTAACAATTACCTCTCGGTCAAAAACGCAATGAAGTAACAGCTGAAATCTGAGTTGGAAGAAAATGGGGAATGAGCTACAGCAATAATAGACCTAATTATTTAGTATAAAATTATTATATAATTTTCTACATGTTAGTGGACTCTAAAATCGATTAAATAAGCCTTGGAAGCCCACAAATTGTCAAAATTTTCGGGGTCTTCGCCCCCTGGACCACTTTCGAAAACTTTCAATCGAAATTTGACCACGCCCACTTTGCTTTCGTCGGGGAAATCTGACCCCTCTTTGGGGAATCGGTTCCCCCCGTCGGGGATCTCGCCCGCCCCCCACCCCACCGTCGGGCAAATCCTGGTGCCACCCCTGGTTCACTTACTTGATTGACACAAGTCTCCTTGCATTCCTGTCCCGGAACAGTCACAAGTTGCTGTCACGTTGTCAGGACTAGTACAAATACCTCCGTTACACGGATTAGGACTGCATGGATCATCTGGAAAAATACAAACATTAGTAATAAATGACTGGTATGAATGATAAATGAAAAAAAAAACAAAAAAAAAAACAGATTGTTCACCAGATAACTCATCCAGGTGGCTGATTTAACCCTACTTAAATTATGTTTCTCTTTCTCGTCCCCGTGAAATTGCCTTTTTGTGTGGGGGTGTGCGATTGCACAATTATTTCTAAACGTGAGTTTCAAGGAACCATTGGTTTGTTGTAATTGATTATTAAAAGATATCATTAGAATAATAGGCGGATCCTAGAATCTGTGAATTTATTCCAGATATTTGATTCATTCTCACCAACTTTATATTAATGTCAAGGAGACTGATAATTTGGCTGATATTTTTGAAAGCTTAATCATCCAATGATAACAATAAGCTAAATAATAATAAAATAATGATGATTATAATAATAATAATAATAAAAATAATAATAACAACAATAAAAATAATAACAATTATAATAACACTAATAATAATAATAATTAATATAATTATAATTATTATTATTATTATAGCAGCAATAATAGCAATAATATTTTATATTCTAATATTTCTGGTACTGTATATTATCAGGTTGTTTATTTTATTAATTATTCTTATTTTATCTTACTCATGTCACAGATATCTCCAACATATCCAGTTCCAGCGCAGTTGCATACATAGCTGTCTGCTCCATTCATCTGGCAAACGCCATTGTTTGCACAAGGACTTGGTGAACACGGATCATCTAGATAGACAATCAACTCAGAAATTATAATACTGTATTCTGATTTGGCAGAATGATTGCTGAGTCTGATTGACTTACACTCATAGTAAACCTCATAGCTTAAAATGATAAACACAGCCTGAGATTACTTAAACATGTAATCAATACATTGCCACAAAATACTAATAGGCTAATAAAAATAATAATAAGGCTAATAATAATAAGGCTAATAATAATAATAATAATAATAATAATAATAATAATCGTAATAATAGTCATAATAATAAAAATAATAATAAAAACAACATAAACAATAATAATAATAATATTATTATTATTATTAATATTATTATTATTAACAAATTAATAATAATAATAACCATTATCATTATTATTAGACATTATGGATGGATGGATGGATGGATGGATGGCTGGATTTATTCGGTGTAAACATCAAGGATAAACCACGAAAGTCTAAAGAAGACTTATCTTTAATAGGGTCCTTCTGGTGGTAATTGGGCAGTACACCGGGAGACAATCCCCTACTCTTTTCTGAAGAGTGCACTGCGTATTAACGTGCGCATGGGCCATAATGCACACAAGACCAACGGTGTAAACATGTCATCCAATAGGCGCTAACGGAGCAGCGATGAGAATTTAACCGGGCGATTTTTTTCCGTACGAAACATTTGCATGAAACTCTACTCGGGCCGTCTCGACTAACTCGATTCGAAAATCTCATACTGCAGAATTCAGGAGATCAAAAGGTCCAAGAGATCGTCACGGTCCAGCACAAGACATTGGCTACCACCAGTTTAGCCGACTGAGCTAAGCTGCTCTCATATATATTATAATAATATAATGATAATGATAATAATAAAAATTATATCACTATCATTATAAATGATATTATTACAATAATTATAATATTTTTTTATTATTATATAATTATTATTTGCTAATGAAAAATAATAACTTTATTACGATGATAATAGTAATGGTGCAGTGGTAATAATCATATGAATATAATAAATAGTGAGTATAACAGTTTGTAGTGGGCCTTTTAAATATTATCTTTCTACTGTAATTAGTTTTTTATGTTTTTTTTTTCTTAATTTTAACTTACCGGTCTCACATGTATCTCCAACATATCCAGTTCCAGCACAGTTACATACATAAGTAAAGTCTGTTTCATTCAATTGGCAGACGCCATTGTTAAGGCAAGGACTTGGTGAACACGGATCATCTAGATAGACAAAAACTCAAAATTATAATATCACTCAGATGGCAAAATGATTGCTGAGTCTGAGTGACTTACACTCATACTAAACCTCATAGTTTAAAATGATAAACACAGCCTGAGATACTTAAACATTTAATCAATACATTGCCCAAAATAGGCTGATAATAATAATAATAATAATAATAATAATAATAACAATAATAATAATAAGAATAATAGGCTGATAATAATAATAATAATAATTATAATTATAATAATAATAATTAAAAAAATATTATGATTTAGTAAGTTATAATAAATAATGATTATAATAGTTTGCATGGGCCTTTTAAATATTATCTTGTTATTCTTATCCAATTGGTTTATTAGGGGGTTTTTTTTTTGTTTTTTGTTTTTTGTTTTTGTTTTTTTTTTTTCTTATTTTTATCTTACCCATCTGACAGGTGTCTCCAACATACCCGGTTCCAGCGCAGAGACATTCAAACGTGGAGTAATCAGATGAAGTGATATTACAAACTCCATTATTGTTGCACGGACTGGGAAAACACATATCATCTTTAAAAAAATAAACAATATTGCATAATATAATCCGAAACAGGTCTTGTGGGTACAGGCACCGTACCTTTCCTAATTAACTGTTAAATGGCATTTTACTAAATTAAACTACTGCATACCTTTTTGCTT
>NW_022735924.1:342193-359818 GCF_011630105.1 Anneissia japonica | reverse complement strand
TAACTTTTTGAAATATTTTGTACTGTAATTATGAAGATATTTATGTAGAGGTTTATGATATAAGTAGACAATTTGGTGAGTGAATGGAATTTGTTGCATAGAAGTATTTCATTGTGAAGAAATATATTTTTCCAAAGGCGCATTATAATTACGTATATCATTTGTCTTTCTTTGTTAGTTAAACATGCAGCTTTGTTTGAGAAAGGCTAAATAACTTCTTGGCTGACGTCAGATATTGATGTATTTATTATTTATTAATAATAATAATAATAATAATAATTTTACGACGGTTTAATTAATGAGATAATAATAATCGGCATATTAAATAAAATTACGTCCATGTTAAACCTCCTTTTAAATAAAAATGTTATTTATTTGATTCTGTTTAAAAAAATAATTTTATTTTCTGTGATAATTTTATGCACATAGGCTAATTCATATATTCAATGTTAATGTGGTTGATAAATAATATATAAAATAATAATAATGATAATAATAATAATAATAATATGAAGGTGCTCGAATAATGCTTTAATTAAGAATTAATAATACCTCAATAGGCCTATTTACGATAGTGTGATTAATGAGATATTTTTTGAATAATTTATAGAAATATAATAGGTACGTACCATTAATAATGATTCAGCATATTAAATCAACTTACATCGTCAATGTAAATTTTTTTTTTTTCAATAAAATGTTACCTATTTTATTCTGTTTCAAAAAAATAATCTTATAAATTATTAGTTTCATTGTAAATTATATGTAAACCAAATAATTTATGGTTTCAATTATTGAAGCATTAAACAATTCAGTGGGCCTAACATTGGATGTAAATGTAAAACAAAACAAAAGCAAATGCTACGTATTATCACGAGTTTACCGCATTTTTGGTAAGCATAGCTCAAGATGTACCACATGAGGTGACAAATATCCGTTGAAATGCCGTACAAATAAACTGCAATTATGTAAACAATTTTCACATGAATTTATGAATATCTTAATGAATATATCTTAATGAATATATCTTAATTAATATATCTTAATTAACATGTTAAATTAGTTAATTACTAAATAATTAATAGATCGATATAAACATTGTGACCTATAACTACAATTTATTAATATATTTTAATTAATAAATACAAGAATCCTGCAACGAATTTTTCAGGTCGGAAATTGGCATCAAAAAGTATTAATTTTTCAATCGCAATCTATTTGTCGGTTCATGGAAATAGTGACGATAAATATATAATAATTAGTTTATAATTTTTAGTATAGTTATAATAATAATTATAATAATTATATATATTATATATATGTATATGTACATATATAGGCGTATATATACACATATATATTATATATATATAATGAATATATATATATAATATATGAATATAGTGTATCAGTCTTACCAATTTCACAGTTTGTTCCAACAAATCCTGTCCCACGGCAATCGCAAGTGTATTCGGTATCATTTACCTGGGTACAAAACCCATTGTTGCATGGGATAGCGCTACAAGGATTGGATTGGGCAACAACTAGTAAAAAATAATCATACATTAATTGGAGTAAGGAAGAAATGTTTATGATTTACTGTACAAATCTGGAAGAAATTATACCGTAATTTCAATTTCACCTTTTATTCTCCTTTTCATTATCGGCTACTGCAGCCGTTCAGAACTCATATCGGTGTAACAGTAGGCTAAAGGCTAAGTATATGCATAATAAAATATTATGTAATAACTAATATATTAAACGAATAGAAGAATGAGCTCAATGACATTCTTGTATCAAAATTCAATGTTAATAAATTATAATAATAAAGTACAAGTGATTGGCCTACTGTAAAAGTATAATTAACAATTATGCAATGGAAATTACTATTCAGATTCATAAACTTCTATATTTGCGATAATATTTGTTCCCCACCTACCCCTTCCCCAGTTCAAAAACGCTGTCTGGAGCCAAGGCCGTATCCAGGTTAGCCATTGGAGTGCGGGGGTGTGGAAAATGGACCATGTAGGCTAAATTTTCATTATTAATACTAGGCCTATTATATAATTATAAATTTTAAACCTCACTATTTGTGTTTTTTTTAACCTACATTATTGTATTATATACGGTACATATTATTAGACCTATTAATTACTGATAATTGTTTATTAAAATAATTAATTAGATTAAACACCAAAACGGCTACACTTTACAGTGCTATGATAATTATTATGCTAGAAAATAGCAGTAACATAGGCCTCTCTTATTAACCAATCGTAGCTTTTTTTTTTTTTGCCTTTTATTTCCGCGTCTCGCTGTTCTGTATATCTTTTAAACTATTTACTCCATGGTACAACCATGGAGGAATAAAATAGTGTTTTAGCTCAGCAAACCCGTGCTTTCATTTACCATATACAGTGGCATGACAAACTTTGAATAGTGGGCGTATGCGTGAAACTCACTTAATCTCATTCTGTATTTTACGCTTAAGTAACTTTAATGAAAGCTATTTCAGTTCATCAATCCAATGTTATTGTATCGGACATGATCGGATCTACAGTAAAACGTCTTTAACGCGTTTATTGCCTCTTTAAATTATATCCCGTTTGTCATAAAAAGTGTCATGCCTACATGTACTTGCCTTTTAGAAATTCTATCAAGTAGCATTATCATTAAAATATTGTGTAAACTCGTTGCTGGCAATGGGATATTACTTTTATTTCCTCTGCCAAATACTATAGTTTCGTAGTCCGCTTTTTGCATGGGTATGTCCACTGCATTGGTTTTATTGCCCTGTGATGTGCGTTTTAATACCGATACCAGTGATATGTATACATTATGAATCTCCCCATCTTTTCATGACAACAATACTAAAGGCCTGTTTATACTTCAACGATAATGATTATTTCATTCATTTCATTCTTTATTTCGGAAAGTGCATAAACATATCTATAATCGGTTCAAGCATATAATAATAACAACAAACAAAAATCCCTAACAACTAAACTGTATTTTCTATCGCAATAGAAAAAAGTAAATAATACATATATATGAAAAAATGAGTATTGCGTATATATAATACTTATGCATACAGAATACCACTCCATCTGTTATACCTTTTAGAATCTCGCATACGCTGCATAAAGCTGCAGTAAACTGATTTTCGCATGTATTCATTAAAAGATGGGACGCCGTGGTCGACAAACATTATGCTAGCACTGCTGTTTCTAGGAACATTCAAAATTCGACGCAATGCATTGTTGTAGCATATATTAAGAGATCTAATGTTTTTTGACGGTAATCACACCATAAAGCAGCACAATACAAATTGATACAATATGATTGAAAGGGACAGCATTTAACATCTTTAGAGCATTTCATAAATTTAAGAATAAGAGAGTTGCTTCTAATACACAGAGACCTATACTGTCTTTGAATATCAGCCTCATCACAACTATCACATGTAAGAATGTGACCAAGATAAGAGTTTTTCTCAACATATGCAAGTTCTTTACCAAAAAGTTTCGTTATGGATTTACCTTCCAATTTACACGTACGGGGACAAAATCGCATACAGAACGATTTCTTGTCATTAAATAAAATATCATACTCACTAGCAAAATTTTCACAGACGTGAACCAATTGGTGGAGTCCTGCAACCAAAGGAGCAAGCAAAACAAGATCGTCGGCGTAACTAAGATGATTTAATCTAATATTCGCACATTGACAACCCTGATTAAATGTGCTTAACTTAAAATTAAGGTTAGGGCCTACCAATATAAATGTTGTAAAGGAGAGGAGACATAACCCCGCCCTGTCTAACACCATTAGAAACTTTAAACGAGGTAGAGATAGAATTACCCCAACGGATCACAAACCTTTGGTTTTCATACCACGATTTAATTAGTTTAACAACACAACGATTAGTACCATTCTCTATAAGCTCTTTATAAAGAGACCAGTGATTCACCCGATCAAAAGCTTTGCTGGCGTCGAGAAAACAAGCAAATACAGGGCTCCCGTTCCTATTATAGTAGTCTATGATATGTTTTAGGACAAATATACATGTGTCGGTAGAATGCTTAGCTTTAAAAGCAAATTGGTAATCACTAGATTCTAGTGTGTTACCACAGAGACTTATTAAAATCGATTCAAACACCTTAGATATTACAGATGCTAGAGCAATAGGCCTGTAATTATTCTTACTAGTAATATCTCCTGATTTACTCTTAACTATCGGAACAAGAATTACTTTAACCAGATCTAAATTTACATGACCATGAATCAGCATAGAATTGAAGCATATACTCAATAGTACACTGAGTCGCTTACTAGCATACTTAATCTAATCCCTAAAAATGTAGTCAGAGTAGGTAAAGTATATAAAAAAGATGGCTATACATCTTGTGATAAAGTCGATACAGCAAATAAATTAAATGAGCACTTTACCTCAATTGGTAATAAACTTACCTCTAAAATTTCAAATAATCCCTCTAGTACTAACTCTGATTTTAAAGTTAAAATTAACAGTAAATTTGAATTTGATCTTATAACACCTGATTATATATTTGATGAAATTTGTAAACTTTCTTGCAATAAGGCTTCAGGTTTTGATGAACTTGATTGTAAATTATTGAAACTGGCGGCACCAGTGATTTGTGATTCTCTTGCATTTTACATAAATATATGTAATTTATCTTTGTTTTCTTCAGCCTTCCCCTCAGAATGGAAAAAAGCCAAAGTAACCCCAATTTACAAAGATGGTGATAAAGCTGAACCAAGCAATTATTTCCTATAGAAATCTATCGTAAATAAAATATTTTCCATTTATCTTATCGCGCCCACCCAACCGTTTTCCTTAAGGGAAAACGGATAACATACACCCTTAACCATAGCAGCAGAGCACCGTATCAAGTAATTATAGACCAATCTCTGTTTTGCCAATAGTTTCAAAATTAATAGAAAGAGCAGTTCATGATCAACTGTATAATTATTTGACTACTAACAACTTAATCAACTCATGTCAATCAGGATTCAGAAAGAACCATTCTACCAACACAACACTAATAGATATGTCCGACTTCACACTAAATAATTTTAACAATAGTAAAGCAAGTGCTGCTATATTTCTGGATCTCAAGAAAGCGTTTGATACAGTTGATCATGGACTACTAAAAAGCTAAATTATTATGGAATTACATATCATATATGACAGATCACAAGCGGTTTTTATTAACTCCAGTCAGTCTAATCTCATGAATCTCAATATTGGTGTACCACAAGGATCTATTTTGGGTCCCTAATTTCAAGTAACATTTTTAATGTATTATACTAGTTTCACAGGGAAGAGACAAATTTTTTTTTCATGGATAGGCCTGCTATACTATGAACATTAAAATTTAAAGATGAGGAAGAACAAATATGACAAAGACAAGCCAAACTACATTCTTCCTAAATTTAAAGATATTTCACTTAATTTGAATGGTGATATTATTGAAAGAGTTGATTCTTTTAAATACTTAGGTGTAACTTTTGATCCTGTACTAACTTGGAAAGACCACATAAATAAATTATCTTCAAATTTGTCTAAGCGTATTGGTGTCATCAGCCGTATAAAATACCTACTTCCACCCCATACTCTTAAAATGCTTGCTAAGTCCTTAGTATTACCTCTTTTTGATTATTGTTGTTGTGTCTGGTCAAATTGTAATGTTCAATATTCTAATTGTTTACAAGTTCGAATGAACAGATTATGTAGCATTGTTTTGTCTGTTGATATGTTAAGTTCACTTGCATGGAAACGACTACATGTAAGGTGGAATGAACAGATAGCCTTAATGACTTTTAAATGTTTAAAAGGGTATGCGCCATCTTATTTATCATCTAAATTTAAATTTAATATCGAATCCCATTCAAAATGTACAAGTAGTCAATCTCATAATAACGTTTTTGTACCACAGTGGAATAACTGTCAAGGCAAGAGAACTTTTTTGTATCGTTCAACAAAGTTGTGGAATGAACTTCCACACAAAACAACAACAAATTTCATGAACATGTCTATTATATTTTTTAAAAACTCTTTTAATTCTTAATCACTTTTATTATGATATCTATTTATATATATGTATGTTTTTTAATTACTTTTCTTTGAACTTTTGTATTTTATGAAACTGTACCACTTTGAAAAAGAGTACACAAGTACTGAAAGTGCATGCAGTAGAAAGACAGAATAAATAAATAAATAAATAAGATGTTCTCCGCCTAATCCATCAAAGCCAGGTGATTTCCCTATGGATAGTTTATTTATACAATTAAAAACAATATCGGGGGTAACATTTATACCAATAGGTAAGCAGTATTCTAATGCTCCTTCCACGAAAGCTTTATTAGTCGTGTTATCTACACAGTTAAACAAATTCCCAAAATATTTAGCCCAATGATTACATATGTTATTCTCACCACTAACATTATCAATAACCTCAGATACATTAGACCTTGAGTCATTAATACATTTAACACCTTCCCAAAAGCCATGGTAATCCTAATTGTCACTGAGTGACTGAGCCCACTTATCAGCCCTAAGTTGTTCATCATTATTCTTACACGTGCGTAACGCTAACTTAAAACGAGATCGAGACATTCTCATAGAGTGGAACAGTGGCCCATCTCTAGATTTACCATTGGTTCTCTAAAGAAGGAAGGCTTCACGAGCAATACAATATAAATCGGAAACATAATCATTCCAACCCGTTACAATATTATATGATCTTAAGGTTTCAGACAATCACTAGATGCAAGTAACAATATTGTTGTAAAGGTCATCGATAGCAAAACGATGACGTTCATTTTTACAGTTAACATTATTACAAGATAACAAATCTGGGCATATTTTAAAATTACTAAGTAGAGATTCAGTGAAGAAAGAATATGAGTCAATATCATTAGCATTTACCTTACTCCAATTTACATATTCATGTCTAGATTTACTGTCATTATCAGGACATTTAAACTGTAGATTAATAGAGTATTCAAACAATAAAGGAAAATGGTCAGATCCCAGAACATCGTACGCTATATCAACATTAGTCACACATGCATTAGCTCCATGAGTACAGATGATGTGATCTAACCAACTTGTGGTTCCATGCGATTCACTCAAGAATGTAAAGTTATCTGAATCAACACCTAAATAAGATAAATATGATAATACTAAATCATTTTCAGAAACAAAATTTAAAAGTTCTTTTACCCAATTTCTTTTTGATATCAGCATTAAAGTCACCACAAACTACAACTTTGTTGCTATGAAATTCGTTGATAGTCGTTTGGATTTTACCTAGATAATCAATAAACTCAATTAAATTATCGGCATTGTTGTCATAGGGGAGATAAGCATTAATAAGGAGGGACAAATTATCAATGTTTCCTACTGTAATTGCAACCAATCTTTTATCATTTAGATCTACCTTACAAATAAAATTTGATAACGTTTTTCTATAAAAGATGGCCACTCCACCAAAAGGGCGACCCAACAGTATTCCGTCAGAACTGCAAAACGACGAGACACTAATGCAATCAAAGTCATCATGAAATGACTTAAGTATAAACAATTCATCATTAGTAAGCCAAACTTTGTTGCTATGAAATTCGTTGATAGTCGTTTGGATTTTACCTAGATAATCAATAAACTCAATTAAGTTATCGGCATTATTGTCATAGGGGAGATAAGCATTAATAAGGAGGGACAAATTATCACTGTTTCCTACTGTAATTGCAACCAATCTTTTATCATTTATATCTACCTTACAAATAAAATTTGATAACATTTTTCTATAAAAGATGGCCACTCCACCAAAAGGGCGACCCAACAGTATTCCGTCAGAACTGCAAACCGACGAGACACTAATGCAGTCAAAGTCAGCATGAAATGACTTAAGTATAAACAATTCGTCATCAGTAAGCCAGTGTTGAATAGCTACAATATCATTAAATAAATCATAAATCTCTTTTTTGCGTGATTTGCAGTTGTAGGAAACACACCTCAACCGTGACAATGACTTACTATTATTATTATTATTATTATTATTATTATTATTATTATTATTATTATTATTATTATTATCATTAGGCCCATCCCCCATCATCATCATGTTTAATGAAACTAGTATCATAATACCGTCTAATTGTAGCATTAAGTAGCCATAAATCTCTATCATAAATATCATTAATATGCACTGCATCAGACTTAATCATAAAAGAAGCACAGCCCGTAACTTTACAGGGCAAAGATGATACATCAGCTACAATGTCCTTGGATACTTTTAGATGATTTTTAACATCCTCAGTGCTAGTATCAGGAGACATGTTACCCAAGTAGAATTTACACGGAGGAGGTGTTCTACCCTT
This sequence comes from Anneissia japonica, assembly GCF_011630105.1. Taxonomy (NCBI): domain Eukaryota; kingdom Metazoa; phylum Echinodermata; class Crinoidea; order Comatulida; family Comatulidae; genus Anneissia; species Anneissia japonica. The sequence continues at coordinate 351,412 of NW_022735924.1, read as the reverse complement.
AAGAGCAATATTTTTTCCAGTTCCACGTTTATTTTTACGTCGACTCTGCGAGTTACGCTGGAACCGGAATCCTTCATCATCTTCAAACATATCAACACGAATTTCATTACTTGGCCTATAATTTAACACAGTTCGTGAATTATCCGCATTCTCACGTAGTACCGACGCAGAAGCAACATGCTTGCGATTAACGCCCTCAGTCGGAACCAGGGGATTTCCCTTTCGCTTTGTTTTCGTAAGAGAGTTAACAGGCTGTTGCTTAGCAACAGCTTGTGCGAACGACGTCATCTGATTTGATTTGTCAAAATATGTTGTTATCGCATAACTGATAAATCGTTATTGAATCGTTCTAGTGTAAAAACTTCTCTTATTTCTTTTGATTTTCTATATGAACAATTGCTTTTTAGCTTTTTTTATCGTTATCGTTGAAGTATAAACAGGCCTTAAACCGTTTTTGCGACGCGCCATAAACACGCAGCATTCATTTCGTCGCTTAACTGCTTGTTTTAGCCCAACATTAGTATTGTGAACACCCTAGATTCCTTCAGTAAATCAATCAAGCTAAAGTTAAAATATTTTTGAATATTGGGAATATTATTTTTTAACGAAATTAAGCCGCCGCCAAGATTCCTAAATCACTATCATCTATAGACCCTGCAAGCGTTGTAAATTTATTCATTTTTATAAAAGAATAATAGTATTACCAGTATATAATATAGGCCTCTAGTAGGCCTATGGACGTACATAATAATAGGCCTATGTATTACAAGGCCGCGCGAGTAATGCGGTTCACATGTAGTGGCGAAATCCAGTGAACACTTTATAACCGCAAATGAAGTAATATAGGCTATTCATTCATCTTTTATTTCGGAATTTCATTTCCATACAAAAGAACAACAGTTAAACCAATACAAATACATATAAATATAAGACGAAAGTGAAAAATAGATGCATCAGAAAAAACAACAAGATCAGGAAATCATGTTAAACAATCAAGGCATATTTGGTAATAGGCCCTATGTACTTCGCGATATTAATCATGTTTGGTCAAGTACGGTACTTTTAAACTGTAAAGTTAAAAATTATTTAGTGTGGCTCATTAGGCTAAGGTGGATGTTCGAAATCAGGGGGAAATATCAAAATCAGGCCTTCGTCTTGTAAAAATGTGCCGTATGTGCAGTATTTTACTGAGAAGGCTACCCTATTAAAAGAAACAGGACAATAGGTAAAGAGATATTAGTGCACAGACTGGGAAAACCCGAAATAATCCAGCAAAATTATGCTTAGGTATAGGATAAGGGAAAATAAACATAGAGAAACGTAGTATTTATGCTGCTTCGGTTGAGTAAAATTGTACATAATGATGAGCCTAACCACATTATGTCATGCATTAAAGTAGTAGTAGATATATTATATTATGTTAAACGGTAATACATAGATATTCTAGGCGTGCCAATCAATCGATCAATCAATCAATCAATAGCTATTTTTTTTTATTAATCAAAGGCCTATTTAAATTGTTTTTTAATGCATATTTTATCTATAATAGCCTATGCCATTTTATGACATTTTTTTGTTTTGTTTTTATAGAACTTGATGTTATGTTTATTGGTTTTTAAAATGTAATAAAGATAATAATTCACTGAGCAAATCGTACTCTCCCCATCGAGATTTCAACTCAAGATTTCCGATTACCGTTCGGATGCTCTACCAACTATGTGGAAAAGTGGTAATACACCGAGGATTTTTCCATTAGGACACGTTTTTACTCACAAGGTATTGTGTAATAATATTATTACATCACATGGAAATGAATTTGGTATGGAGTTACACCATCACTGGTGAGAAAGAAAGATGATAAAACATTTTTGAGAAAAACATATTGTGCCCACCATACCAAAGTTACTATTATAAATGAATACCCAATGGAATTCATTTTTACAACTTGAATGTCAAACGATAGTTATCTTCATTGAAATTAAAATAAATAATAATATCCTGGATGTTTATGATTGGACTTGAAAACTCACCCCGCCATTGTATGCTAGTCAAGTTTATTTATGTTTTTTATGTTATCGCTTTTGGTGTTGTTGTTTTTGTATATATTGTGCTTTAATTTTTGTAGTTTATAATTATAATTGATTCTTGACTTGCACGAGTTCTTTTTATGTACCTGGTGTATTTTTGTGTGTATGTGTGTATGTATGTATGTAATTGTTAGAGTTGTCTTGTATTCATGTGCAATTTTTAAATTTTTGATATATATTTGAACTGCAATTGATATTTTTTATATTGAATTCTTTTCAATTTATTGTAAATAAAATTGTTCGTAAAATAATCATAATTTTAATTAATATTCAATTTAATTTGTTGTAAATGAATTTTTTCGTAATAACTATTATTTTAATTAATATTTAATGTTTAAAATATTTTTATATATAATATTTAAATTATGTAATGAGTAGATGCGTTACAATTTCTTTGCTTCTGTAATCTGATGTTTGTTGGTGTTGACGTGCTTATGCCAGATTCAAGAAACATTTCTGTTTATGTAATTTTATATTTAAATAGACCAATAAAGCTTATCTTATCTTATCTTATTAAGTGCAATACACAATCAGCTTCGACTTTCAAATTTGAATTCATTTATATGAACAAATAACTATACCTATTTCAATAATTAATTATAATAAGATATTACATAATAATAATAATAATATTATAATAATAATAATAATATTATAATAATAATAATAATAATAATAATAATAATAATAATAATAATAATAATAATTATCAATTTATATAGCGCATAATGTAAAATACCTCTACAGCATAATAAAACATAATTATATTCATTGCCAAATTATTTAATTTATAACTCCAGAATTTAACTTGTCCATGAAGCTGAATTACTCGGGGTTCATGTCTCATCTGATCTCACATTTAGAACTCATATACATAATGTCTGTTCCAGAGCCTCTGGATCGCTTGGTTTTATTTCCCGTATTTATGTTGGCCAAGGTTCACTTTTCTTTTTGCGTTTGTATAAATCTTGTTTTACCTGTTTTAGAATATTGCTGTTCAGTTTGGGTACCGACGGAGGTCACATGTTGAGCAGCTTGAGAACATCCAGAAATCTGTCGAAGGAGCCAAACTCTGGAACACTGTTCCTCCTGACATCCGATCACAAGTTGACTGTATTTCTTATTATTTTATTGATTCTTTGAATGTTTAAATTGTTTTCCGTATTTTTTCCATATATTATATGCTTTTTATATATTTTATCCTATTGTTGTTGGCTAGGAGTTTAGAGATGACCACTTGTTGTGTTGGGCTTTAGCCCATGTCATCTCTAGTCACGCCCCTGGTCAATATGTATTTATACATATCGTGACGAAATTTTAAATAAATAAATAAATAAATATCATATTAATAGAAATACAGATACATACCAACATTATTGGTACTAATTATTTATTCAAAATTTTACTTACTGCTTCTGACATAAAATCCCAAAAAGAGTACTGTGATGAGCGTACATCCACGTAGGAAATGCGTTGGCTGCGATCTCATGTCGCACTTTTTGCTAAAAGCAATTCAATTTCATCTAGAAGGTAGCGGTAGATTATCTTTTATATTCTTGAGTGTTTAATGAAAGTTCAGGTTCTATCCTGTAGCAAACTTGTGTGGTGCTTGCTTTAGATTCGGGTGTGAACTACTAACAACGCAAATTCATTGGTGTAATACATCCAAGTCTTGTCACAGTTCAAGTAGTTTGAACAAGAAATGAAGGGCGTCGGTATGAAATCTAAATAATAAAAATAAAAAAAAGCTTGGTTAGTCAAACTATTTCGCAAATATATAGGAAAGAAAACCTACTTGAGATATCAGGGTCGGACCCAGACCGGGACGGGGGTGGGGTGCACAACAGTATCAGAATAGATAAGGGAGTAGCACATAACATTAATATGCATTGACATTTTTAAAATTTAGTGGCAAAACGGGGGCACGTTCCCCCGTACCTCTACTGGATCCACCTCTGGTTATATTAAGCATAACCATTCATGTGCATTCATCCATAGACCTGTGTCGACATTTAGCTTGGTGGTTAAGATGTTTCCTTCTAATCATACCCAGTATCCGGAAGGAAATTTTTTTATGTTGTACAACTGATTTTTCAAGACACAAAAATGATGCTGACTAAAAACTCTGGAACGATTAATGAGATATAGACGAACAAGTCTAAGACAGTGATATATTCGGTATTGGTATTCGTTACCGTACCATCACCCAGGGCCGCAGAGAGCGGCCGTAGGTCCCGGGGCCACTTTGCCGCCCGGGCCCATCGGCTGGGGGTCTGGGGGAAACCTAGGGCCCCAGCGGGGTCGAGGAAGAAGATCCCAGGTGGAAGCCGGAGGGAAAGGCCGGAAGCTACGGCATTTTAACGGATTAGATGACTAATTTAATCGATTATAGAGTGCTTAATTCCAGGCAATGAAAAATATAATATGGAAACATGAAAAGTAAAAGCTATTCTTCCTTTTATTGAAACGTAGAGCTGAAAAAATTCGTAAGTGGTACGTCAGGTACGTACCAGGTTGTGCAATCTTGGACTAACAACAGAGAAGAATGAGAGGAGACCTTATTGAAACCTTTAAGATTATACATGGATATGAGGGATTAGATGTAAACAATTTCTTTAAAAAACGATATAAATGGTCATTTAGTTTTGTAGGCTGAAGAAGACCAGAGGATTGGTCGAAAATTTCTTTTGAAATAAACAAGTGTTTTATAGTCCACATGACTCGTTGCTTCAATTCCTTGTTTCAACGCCTTTTATATAATTTCAAGAACACACGCGGATTTATGACGATATATATACATACTGTAATATATAAATCGTAATTGTATAAAAAAAATGCTCAGTGGGATTCGAACCCACTAGACCACGAGGCCTATAGGATGTATGCGAAGATCTAACCACCAGGATAAGGCAAATACAATAAGAGGTACCGTACGGTAAGCTCTAATTGTCCTGCTTACAGTTAAGAAGACCTACAATATATGATGTCACTGAAACAGAACAATAACGTTGCTGAACAAAGTACAAAATATAGTTTAAATTTGCTTTGAATGCTTCAGAATACATTCTGTTGTATCGTTAAATAATAAATTTCGAAAACGTCCTTCAGTGTAGTCTGACAACAAAGAGAGACCTACGCCTGTTTATTGTATCAGACCAAAAAAAAAAAAAAAAAAAAATTAAAGATAACTTTTCAAAAAAACTATTCAATATATTCTAGACTGTTCAAATAACTTGTTCCTGGGGCAAGCTTAACTGTTGTCTATTCACTCTAGCTCCATAACAAAAATCAAAGATTAACAACAGTAACATGACTTACTTGAAAGGTGTGTAAACAGTGAACAATAGTGCATTTATAGATTCATAGACTGAAAATTATTCTATAATCTGTATAACATCAGTTAGTGTTTAACCAACGAAATCACTGATGGAATATTTGGATCGCAAATAAATGGTATACTGTATACAGTTTCTCAGTTTGGATGATCCAATGGAATATTATCAATGCGCCGGACGTCAGTTCCGGACGTATGACATAACAATCAAGTTCACAGTGGAATATTCTACCAGTAGCGATTTTGTTCAAAGATGTCTCTTTAAGAATGGAAAAGGGTAGAATCACCTCATCTTTAGTAAACCCAATGACAAAAAAATACATTTTCCGAAATCAGCAGAAAAAACTCTTTGTGTCAGTGGGCATCTATAAAAGAGTCCCATATCCTACAGAATCTTGACATGATCTTCTCACACCCACAATAAAAGTATCTCTGACCAAATTCTGATCAAACTCATTTGACAAACCTCAGATTTATCAACATCTCAATCACACAAAATTCAGGTAAAACTTTTTTTTTTATCATACCTTGTTTAGCAAACACTCCGACTGCCTGCCAGTTAGCGCACGTGACCCGTCAGGAGAAAAAGTTTAAGAAAAAAAATGTTCTATTACTTTTATTATCGCCCTCCATTCCTGAAATCTCCAAAAATAAGAGGTGCCATAATTATATAAATTTAAGGCATTTAACCAGTTTGGGATCAATACGGTCTTTACGATCAGGCAATAACACATTTGACGGCAATTATGTGTTGTAATTCCTCAATTACAGTGAAATTAGGAGGCGTTTAGTTAATTATAATTAGGCCCCTATTGTTATTTTTTCAGTAAATAAAACAATATCATTTGCGGTTCATCGGTGATATTGAAAATAGCGGTGTCAATATCGAATAGAAAATGATGTCATTTTATATAAACGGAAGACAAGTATATTACAAGTGTTATTCGGACCCCCCCCCCACCCCAATAGTAGGTATAGGCCTATTGTGGTAGAATTTTCTGATATCGATTATTAAATAGAACTAACTATTCTTCCTGTCCGCAATGAAAAAAAAATCTTTTGATAATAAAAGGTCTTGATTTTTATTGTTTTGATTCTTTGTAAGGTTTCATCATCACAGATATTTTAGTAGATTATTTTATTTTGTCTATAATAAACCTAGGCCTATCTTTAAGCTCATCCTCTCCGACCACTTTTATTTGTGTATGATTCATTGCTAAATTTTCTGGTTTTTTTTCTTTTATTAGGCATATTATCATTGTATATGAAGGGCACATTATCTCTAGGTCTACTGTAAAGTCTACTCTACTAATAATAACAACCAAAATTGCATTAACATAGTTTATAGTTTATCTGAAATGTAGTTGCAGATTGCAAGTACATGGCATATTGTTGTATATGAAAGGTTCATTATCTCTGGGGCTACTGTAAGGATACTCTCGTTAAATAATAACAAAGAAAATTACATTAACAAAATATTTTATCTGAAATGTAGTTGCAGATTGCTCCTCTTTCATTGATTTTCAGTATTTTTACTGAATAGGTAAGCACAAATGAAATTTTGATAATACATTTTTTTTCATTCTAAACAATTGAAACATGATTAAAGTCAACAATCCGACTAACATTGATAACAACTGGTTAAACGACAAATGAAACAAATTACATGGTTGGCTAAATAATAAGTTCGATGTAACTTAGATGGCTTGGTTTTTTGAGTAGAGTTGGGAAACGCACGATGTCTTCAATCGATTATCAAAATTGTGTCAGATGACTCAGTTTAACAACCTTGCCTGCAGTGTAACTAATGGAGATTGTATTTCAAACGATCGATATTAGTACTGCCACTACGTGCAAAAAATATATAATTGGCAATAGTATGAAAAAACATATAACAGATACAGAAAAAATAAAAGCCTGTAACCTACAGCCAACCTTATCTAAAAATAAAGGACCTCGAAAACAGGCTGTATATTATTTATGTTAAATGTGATCTAAAAAAGGGCGGGGTGCGAGCTTTAGTCACCCCTAGGTCCGTCTGGGAATTAAATACAGTGTGCCTGCCAATTCGAGGACCTCTTGAATTCAGAGACCCTCTAATTTGAGACCGCTTTTTCAGAGAACCAAGTAACAATAATCAATCTTTTAACACAAAGCTGATCCTCTATAATTGCAAACCGAACCCTGAGACCACCCTAAATTTGCAATTCAAAAATGTGGTCTTGAAATGGAGGAAAAACTCTGATAAGACATTTGACCACCCGTTTGTAAGGACTCACCGAGTCCATTTGATCTTGTCTTTAAATAATGATCAGACATTGGAAGAAAGCTGCGTGCTCAAATCGTAGTTACTCCAACTACCCCAATTTCATAGCACATTTTAAGTAACGCAAACCACGCTAGATTAATTGTAGAACATTATGTATTTAGAGCTTTAAACTTAAAAAAGGCCTCCTTTCGAGACCGACGAGAACCTATTATGCCATCATTAGACCTAGCCTGCCTAGTTTTCCACGATTTTAATTCGTGATGATCATCTAGTTAGAAAAACTAATACAAAACCAATATGGGAATATTTTAACATTATCATTATCTATTGCGGACAATAGGCTCTGTGTGCTTCATGTAAGCCTGATGCGTGTGACCGTCACACTCTCACAACCAGTGGTGGTGCAACAAGAAGAACGAAGAGGATTTTTCTCCAATCTTCCGAGTTGCCATAGAACAAAATAGGCCTACACACAATTATCATCAATCAATATTCTCTTAATTATCCAACAGAAAAAAAAATGATGTGTATTGTATTTGTCAATTGTAGGTAGAGTATAATTAGCCTCCTAAAAAAAAAAAATCTATATTTAGATTTTATTTTAATACAGAAATTTTTGATTAAAACAAGTTAGTTACGGTACATGAGTACATCGAAATCAATCAATATTCTCACCCATAATAGCTACAGGGTGACTTTTAGTGACTGGTTCCCCCCCCCCCCCCACCCCACCCAGCGAACTATGATCATTGGGCAGGCATTGTCTTTTCGCCTGCATTCTCTTTCCCCATTTTATCAACCATGTGGCGCCGACAATGTTCACATATACCCCATCCGCGTATACTCACATCCACACACAATTTTATGAGTGGCCGTACTCTAATCTGTAGAAAATAATTGAGAGGCAGCATTACATATTCAATTAGTATGAATTAGGCCTACGTTGTTGTGAGACACAAGCGATTATGCACACAGGGGACTGGAAACAGTACCACAAACCACCCACGGTTTATTGAAGTTTTAACTTGTGGGTCAAGTATATTCTAATCAGGGGTGGCGCCAGGACCTGCCCAACGGAGGGGCTAAAGGCCCCGACGGGGGGGCTAGTGGAGCGAATCGAGTCTCACTTGGCTGGGGGACAGGAGGGTCACGTAGGGCCCCGGTGGGGGTCCAGGGGCGAAGCCCCCTGGAAGCCACGGATATTTGATGAATTATGGCGAATTTTTATTACTTATTTGATAGGCATCGAGTTACTATAATATGACTCCATGTAGGCTATGCTTTCTAATGTTGACATCAGTATCCAAAACCAAAACATTTTTGAATAAAGCAAGAAACAAAGAGTATGCAATGTAACCATCTAATTTATTTTCAAATCCTCATTCTTGAAAGTGACATTCTATATTTTGGAAATTTTGCATCAAATCTGTCAACCACGTTGTCATGGTCGAGGTTGCTTCACCTATCACGATGTATTCCAACCATCATGAGGCTATCTAAATGAGCATTTGTCATAACAGAACGCAAAT
>NW_022735924.1:327724-342173 GCF_011630105.1 Anneissia japonica | reverse complement strand
ATTATTATTATTGTTGTTGTTATTGTGGTTGTTGTTGTGATGAAAAGTTAACACAAACGATATGGTGGCTAAACGAATATTACATGTAAAGATTTTTTTTTATTTGTTTGTTCCCCGACAAAATTTATCGTCTTCCCCGACGGGGGTGGCTATGCATCCCCGACGGGGGGCTATAGCCCCCAGCCCCCCTCTGGCGCCACCCCTGATTCTAATACCAGGGTCTTGAGTTTAACTCCTGCAAATTACATTTTTTTTCTTTCAAGAAATTTCCTAAGCCTTACTGTGTATAAGCGCCACATATTTATATTTATTTTTATCCTATAAGACGACCTGCTGTATACAGTCACTAAAAGTCACCCTGTAGCTATTATGGGTGAGAATATTGATTGATTTTGATGTACCTGTACCGTAACTAACTTGTTTTAATCAAAAATTTCTGTATTAAAATAAAATCCAAATATAGATTTTTTTTAGGAGGCTAATTATACTCTACCTACAATTGATATTTTTAATGATGTTGACATGTTATGGGATTCATGGAAAAATATTGTTATCGCTGCAGCTAAGAATGGCATTGGTACTAAAAGAATAAGTAAAAAGCACAAACATTGGTTTGATAATGAAATTAAAAGTACAATTACAGAACGTAGGGAAGCTGCTCGTGTTCATAAACAAAATGCCAAAATAAACCCTAATAGCGCTTATACAGAATATTTGTGGAATTCATACCAAGAAAAACGAATTTTAGCCAAACAACTTATTTCTAAAAAAATAACTGAATACAGGGTCAATAAGTCTGTTGAGTTAGCTAAAAAGGGAGGACCTTCTTCTAGAGATTTTTGGGATATTCTGAAAGGGTCAAATGATAAACATGGCAAGTCTGGTATTAACTGTGTTAAAATCCCAGAGACTGGTGAAACAACGTGTGATACAAAATTCTTGATTCTGTTAGGGACTATTGGAAGAGCTTAGGTAAAGTTGAAGAAAGTAAGGATTGTTTTACCTTTTTGACACGGAGGGCAGTTAATGAGATGCGCTCAAGCAAAATAGATGTAAATAATGAAGATGATGAAAATTTACTTTTTAACATTAATATTGATAATGAAATAGTTGAAGAAGCTCTTTCAATTGCTAAAAATAATAAAGCTCCTGGAGTAGATGGAATAACCAATGAACTTCTGAAAAATGGTGGTGATGCAATGCAAGTGTCACTTGTTTCTTTATTTAACAAAATCATGCAATTAGAAAAGATCCCAAATGAGTGGAATACTGGAATAATTGTGCCAATTTTTAAAAGGGGGGATCGTAGCGATTTAAATAATTATAGAGGAATCTCATTAACGTCACGTGTGTCAAAAATCTTTAACAGAATAATTTCTATGTACATTTCATGTTTTGTTGAAAAAGGTAATTTTCTTTCGGAAGTCCAGGGAGGATTTAGATCTTATCACCGATGTGAAGACCACATCTTTACATTGAAAAGTATTTTATCTTGCCGTTCCTTTGAAAATAAAACTACTTTATTTTTTATTTATTTATTTTTTATTTAAAACATCTTTAGGCAGGATAACATATACAGGCGAGATCTTACCGCTGTTTTACAATATGGTCCTGCAAACACATTATTACAATAACAACAAAAGTAACCAGCACAGTACAACAAAATAAACAACAGTTAAAACTATCCCCCGCCGGACACCAACCCGGTACTTCTGAGTCAAGGTTTCGGGGCCAGGAATTACAGCTCAAGGTTATGCTTAACTACAACTTAACTACAATATGGTAAAAACTTATCCCCCGCCGGACACCAACCCGGTATTTCTGAGTCAAGGTTTCGGGGCCGGGATTACCAGGTAGGACAAATACTGTACAATTACTTAAATAGATAAAAATGGTAGAAACTATCCCCCGCCGGACACCATCCCGGTATTTCTGAGTCAAGGTTTCGGGGCTGTCACAACTTTTATCTTAACTACAAACCTAACTAAACAATGGTAAAAACAATTTGGAATTGGGGGGGGGGGATAACATTAAGCGAGTGAGCGTATCTCGTAGAATATCCATGTCGGTCAACAACCATTTCTATATCATTACATCATTATCATTGCGGGAAGGCGCAACACCATTTATACATTTGTACATTAAACATACAAGGCGTAATCTCTACGTTCATCAAAAAGTTTCCAATTATTTTGCTTAATAAGATCAATTCCACGAAAATTTATGAAATCAAAATTATTTTTAATTCCGCGCTCACTCAACAAACAACTTTACCATGTTAATTTAACTTTGTCATTCTGATTTTACTTCATTCCGTTTACCATTAATTATACATTGTTTTTATTCATGATCTTGGTGTTTACAACTTGATACGGTTGAATTACGTATAGATTGACGTATTACAAACTTCACTTCGTTTAAATAAAATTGCCTATATGGAATCTCTGTACATTGATGATGACAGTAGGATCTGTCGAAACATGTATGTAGCGTAAGGCCTAGCAATGGCTAGGCCTTATTAAATTTTTCAAGCATTGCCTGAAATGATCGTTCTCAAAAGTATCGTCATATTTTTGAATTTTATTAGTGGTTTATTGTGTCATCGATCATTTGGTAACATTATTATTATTATTATTAATATCAATATTCATATTCAGATTGATATATTTATTGTCATATGACAAACTATATAAAAAAATACATTTACAAACACAGAATAGGAACATTAAAACAAACAACACTTTATAATAATTTATTTATTTTTTTATTTCAACTATCTTTAAAGAAGGTAACCCTTCCAGTTTAGCCCAGTTAGGTTAACTGATATTCAGGGGCCCTCTTTAAGAAAATTAAAGAACAGTACAAACAACATCATTACAACATAATAATAATAATAATAATAATAATAATAATAATAATAATAATAACAATAATAATAATAACAATAATAATAACAATAATAATAATAATAATAATAATAACATACAATCCTCATAACAATAATGCATACAACAATATTAAAACTATATTCATATTATATACCTGCATTTCATTTTACATTCTTTTTCATAATATTACTGTAATACCAACATTAATATTATTAAAATATATATATTATTAATATTACTATTAATAATAACAACATTAACAATAATTATAATAATAATAATAATAATATTATTATTATTATTATTATTATAAATTTAATTGGATGGGATTTATCTAAACCAAACATCATCTGCATCACTTAGTTGTTTACCAAAAACTTTCTTTTCAAAATCACACAGCTGCTTAACAAACGTTCTATTTGGATTGATAATTGGACGACATATTTTTTTCAAAGGCCATCCTAGATATTTCATCATAAAAGACAGTGTAACGGTTGAACTTCCGCTCACACCTTGAACACAATGAACCATAACCCGCCCACCATGCCTTATAGCATCTGCAATAAAATCTGCAGCTTGAGAAAGACGTGGCCTAAGATTGGATGACAGCTCATCTTCCACGGCTATACGCAGATATACAAACTCATCGGGAAACAGATTTTTCATTTCTAACATAACATTCACTATATGAGTAATGCCAATAGCCAGAGCATTTCTTTATTCTCAGCCTGTTTCATATTTCCCTGAAAAAGACACCGCTCTAGAACAATAGAAGGATATGTAGAAATCTGTTTACGATGCTTTTCACTTTGAATCACTTCACTCGTACATAAAAATGGATAGACAGATTGAAACTTACGATATCCTTCAGTAAGGATATACACATCACAGATTGTTCCTATTCTAGTTAATATACACTCCATTGTCTCACTGCCAATTGTCCCATTTTCATCATATAATATTATCATAGTATACCGAAATAACATGTTTATTTGACAGTCAAAGTCTGTATCGTTGGCAGTATGTTTTCTTGCTGTCAATATATGAGATGTGCTAAATTGCTCATTACTTCTTGAATCTAAAATCAGCATGTAGTAAGGATCATGAATATATGGTTGGGTATATCCAACATTAAAAATATTGTAAAGCTCATGAATATTCATGAAGCCATCACTGCTTTGAATATCAGGTGGTGTCTGAGGGAGTGGGAATCCGTATTTGTAGGTAAACTTTTTAAAAATCCAGACTGATCAGGTTCATCTACTGATATTTGTTTCTTGGTCAAAACTGGAATCCTAGTAACATGTAAGTTGGTAACATCATCTATGTCTGCAGATCTTTGGTGAACTGACTTATTTACAATACCATCATTTCTTTGAGATCTAGAAAGAGCAAAAATATTTGATAACATTATTTAAAAATAAAAAAAGAGGATAAATGATAAAGAACAGAAGGCTTAACAAGCTCAGAATCTTAAATTTAACAGAAACAATTACGTAAAATCATTTCACAGCTTTCTTCTTCTTCCGGTGAGTACAGGCCTCTCTGATGTGAGGATCACCGTACTTGTTTAAGAGGAGGAAAAATATTTAAAAATAAATTTAAAAAAAAAAAAAAAAAATTAAAATTAAACTAAAAAATATATAAATAAATAAATAAAAATTTTAAAAAATTTAATTAAACAGGAAACTGCAGTGGCTCAATTGCAGTGCTGAAACCTGTGACAGTTGATGTAGAGATAGTAGTTTGTGGTAGAGAGTTCCAGAGAGCAATATGGTTTTGGGAAAAATCTTGATTGAAACGTCTGGGTCCTAGCAGGTTGTCTGAAACTTGAATTAAGGCTTCTTTAATGGAAAAAGCAAAATAAGCGTTCTTACTATCGCCATCATCACTATCAATACTGTATTACAGTAAAATTAATATAATAAATATTCATCTTCATAATCAACATCATTTTGTTAGCTGATCATCTTGATGGAACTTCATAGTTCATCTAAGCATATTATTACTGTATACTGCTTCTATTCAATGTTCAACCAAGCAGGCCTTACTGATAGGTCTACAGGGTAGCCTACTACTGTTACATCTAACTTGTATTCAATTCATATACATTTTCTTCTTTTTTTTTTTTTAAAGAATTTGGTGAATGTCAAGATAAAGCTAAGTTGGGAGGATCATAATCTGAAAAGATGTTAAAAGTTAAAAGAATATAAAGTAAGTACTATAGGCATACTATAGACATGAGAGTGCTGTGGGTGAATAATTGTGTTACATGACACAGACCTCAGTGGCAGTGCCAGCAGGGGGTCACAGGAGAAAATTCCAGGCATGGACCACCACTACGTACGCCACAGCAAGGTCTTATAACAAAGTCACTGTGATTGCCAATGCCTTGGTCTAAAAAGCATTTTGGGCCTTCTAAACAATAACATCTCTCCCCATGACCCCAACAAGTACTTTTATTCCAAAATCCTGACCGAGACTCTTGGCAGCCGAATGTCTCAGACCCCGGTCCTGTCGGATTTGACCGTTGTGGGTAAATTTTTGTATCTAGCTATTCTAAGGGGTCATTCAAGTATTATGTAACACATTTTTTGGCAAATATTGACACCCCCCACCCATAACACTCTGTAACACTTTTCCAAACCCCCTCTAAATGTTATGTAACTCTAGAACCACCACCCCCCCCCCCACCTTCCGAACATCAACAATTTTAATAAAATCAGATGAACAACATTAAATATCAGGATAAATGTCCTCCACTACAAATTTGTCCTACATTTCAAATTTGTAGGATGTTTTGTTATTTTTTGATATAGATGTAACTTCATTATTGATTTCACAAAATTCAACACAACTGTGTTACATTACATTTTGTTACACTGATGTAATATGTTTCAATAAAGTAATATCATACAAGTTTGAATATTCAATATTTCTTCTCTTCCCATGAAAATTAATCTTCTTATGCACTTCAAGCAACACCCCCCACCCCTATGTCACACACTGTAACATTTTCCACTATACCCCCACCCAAATCAGCGTTACATAATACTTGAATGACCCCTAACAGACATACAGTTAATAAAAAGGGCAAATGGGGCCAACCAATGTTTCAGAATGATATTGTACGCCTCAAAACAACTACATTATTTGTAAGATATGATCTAGATTGGTTTAAATGGTACTCTACTGAAAGGAAAAATTGAGGGAGAAAATGGTAGAATATCATTTTATCAGATCCAACACATTTAATTAACTCTATGATATGCAATCGTATATCCCCTGTCTCTTATACACATCTAGATGTGTATAAGAGACAGGTAGAAATCTGTCTACGATGCTTTTCACTTTGAATCACTTCACTCGTACACAAAAATGGATAGAAAGATTGAAACTTACGATATCCTTCAGTAAGGATATACACATCACAGATTGTTCCTATTCTAGTTAATATACACTCCATTGTCTCACTGCCAATTGTCCCATTTTCATCATATAATATTATCATAGTATACCGAAATAACATGTTTATTTGACAGTCAAAGTCTGTATCGTTGGCAGTATGTTTTCTTGCTGTCAATATATGAGATGTGCTAAATTGCTCATTACTTCTTGAATCTAAAATCAGCATGTAGTAAGGATCATGAATATATGGTTGGGTATATCCAACGTTAAAAATATTGTAAAGCTCATGAATATTCATGAAGCCATCACTGCTTTGAATATCAGGTGGTGTCTGAGGGAGTGGGAATCCGTTTGTATTTGTAGGTAAACTTTTTAAAAATCCAGACTGATCAGGTTCATCTACTGATATTTGTTTCTTGGTCAAAACTGGAATCCTAGTAACATGTAAGTTGGTTACATCATCTATGTCTGCAGATCTTTGGTGAACTGACTTATTTACAATACCATCATTTCTTTGAGATCTAGAAAGAGCAAAAATATTTGATAACATTATTTTAAAATAAAAAAAGAGGATAAATGATAAAGAACAGAAGGCTTAACAAGCCCAGAATCTTAAATTTAACAGAAACAATTACGTAAAATCATTTCACAGCTTTCTTCTTCTTCCGGTAAGTACAGGCCTCTCTGATGTGAGGATCACCGTACTTGTTTAAGAGGAGGAAAAATATTTAAAAATAAATTTAAAAAAAAAAAAAAAAATTAAAATTAAACTAAAAAATAAATAAATAAATAAATAAAAATGTTAACAAATTTAATTAAACAGGAAACTGCAGTGGCTCAATTGCAGTGCTGAAACCTGTGACAGTTGATGTAGAGATAGTAGTTTGTGGTAGAGAGTTCCAGAGAGCAAAGGTTTTGGGAAAAATCTTGATTGAAACGTCTGGGTCCTAGCAGGTTGTCTGAATCTTGAATTAAGGCATCTTTAATGGAAAAAGCAAACTAAGCGTTCTTACTATCGCCATCATCACTATCAACACTGTATTACAGTAAAATTAATATAATAAATATTCATCTTCATAATCAACATCATTTTGTTAGCTGATCATCTTGATGGAACTTCATAGTTCATCTAAGCATATTATTACTGTATACTGCTTCTATTCAATGTTCAACCAAGCAGGCCTTACTGATAGGTCTACAGGGTAGCCTACTACTGTTACATCTAACTTGTATTCAATTCATATACATTTTTTTTTTTTTTTTTTAAAGAATTTGGTGAATGTCAAGATAAAGCTAAGTTGGGAGCATCATAATCTGAAAAGATGTTAAAAGTTAAAAGAATATAAAGTAAGTACTATAGGCCCTTATTTTTAAGGGGTAATGTATTACAAAACACCTACATTTTTGTTGTTTTGTCACTTGAATGTTTACAGCAACAGGAAGATGTTACAATGACACCCTGCTTGCATGAAGTGTTTACTTGTGTCTATTATTTAGTAGTAAGAGCTGATATTGTACCAAAGCTGCACAAAGTGGCAGTTGAGCCTAAAAAATAAGTATTCATTAGACATGAGAGTGCTGTGGGTGAATAATTGTGTTACATGACACAGACCTCAGTGGCAGTGCCAGCAGGGGGTCACAGGAGAAAATTCCAGGCATGGACCACCACTACGTAAGCATTTTGGGCCTTCTAAACAATAACATCTCTCCCCATGACCCCAACAAGTACTTTTATTCCAAAATCCTGACCGAGACTCTTGGCAGCCGAATGTCTCAGACCCCGGTCCTGTCGGATTTGACCGTTGTGGGTAAATTTTTGTATCTAGCTATTCTAAGGGGTCATTCAAGTATTATGTAACACATTTTTTGGCAAATATTGACACCCCCCACCCATAACACTCTGTAACACTTTTCCAAACCCCCTCTAAAACCCCCCTCTAAATGTTATATAACTCTAGAACCACCCCCCCCCCCCCCACCTTCCGAACATCAACAATTTTAATAAAATCAGATGAACAACATTAAATATCAGGATAAATGTCCTCCACTACAAATTTGTCCTACATTTCAAATTTGTAGGATGTTTTGTTATTTTTTGATATAGATGTAACTTCATTATTGATTTCACAAAATTCAACACAACTGTGTTACATTACATTTTGTTACACTGATGTAATATGTTTCAATAAAGTAATATCATACAAGTTTGAATATTCAATATTTCTTCTCTTCCCATGAAAATTAATCTTCTTATGCACTTCAAGCAACACCCCCCACCCCTATGTCACACACTGTAACATTTTCCACTATACCCCCACCCCAATCTGCGTTACATAATACTTGAATGACCCCTAACAGACATACAGTTAATAAAAAGGGCAAATGGGGCCAACCAATGTTTCAGAATGATATTGTACGCCTCAAAACAACTACATTATTTGTAAGATATGATCTAGATTGGTTATGGTACTCTACTGAAAGGAAAAATTGAGGGAGAAAATGGTAGAATATCATTTTATCATAATAAGATCCAACACATTTAATTAACTCTATGATATGCAATCGTATACGACTTTTAAAAAAAAGGCCTGGCTGCTTTATTAATACACATTAATACTCACTCAGTTTACGCGTACACTCTAGCCCAGTCTGTATTAGCCTATGTTTAGGCTGTTTGGCCTAGCTAGGCATAACCCTACACAGATTCAGTCAGTCTAGCCTATTTTTTGATAATCCGGCAAAGAAAGGAGGTAGGCCTAGCCAGCAACCCCTAGGCTAGGCTTATGCAACGTCGAAGTCATCACATTATAATAGCATAATCAGGGAGTTGTTAACTCCCTGGCATAATTGACGTGACTGTGTTTAAGAAACTAGGTCGCTTTCCTTGCTTCGTCTGTGTTTGATTATGCTTAGTAGCAAGGCAACCAACTTTTTTTAACTCAACAACCCAACTCAACTGTGTATGTAAACAAACGTAAATTATTACTATGGGGCGCCTTTGGTGCCATCTATTACACAATTTTTCACGTGTATAATGATTTTTAATGAAAAAAAAAATTGCGCTTTTTGATATTTTTTTAAAACTTGTATTGTTTATATAGATTATTTCAGCTTCTGAATATTGCAAGGCTCAGTTTAATGAAATGAATCTACTGGCGCAGTCGATTGTTTTTGGTTTGTATAAAGTTACTTAGCAACTGTTACGCTTGATTGAATAACAGTGCCTGGGTCAGCAAAATAGGATACTACCACTGACCAGTAATTTACATAGGTCTATGGTCTGATCCTAGCAGAAAGGTAGTAAAATAATTAGATTTTTTTACTTGTTTTAGTTTGGCATCGTGCTAAACATGATTCACCAGCCTGCTGTGATAAACAAAGGTAAGTCAATAAAATAGTAGGCCTATAAATATAGGCCTAATTCTTCCCCAGCTCAGCCGAACGGGGTGCTCAGCACAGCAGCAACTTAACTTTGAGCGCCGCTCCAAATACTGCTGGTCTTGGACAGGTATATCAAAATGATCTGTCAAAGCCGAATCACGTCTTTTTAATTAAAACGTGTACTCAAGTTAATTTTTTTTATTTGGAATGGAATTTTGATTATTTTTTTAATTTTCACAATGGAAGAGGGAGGCTGATCAAGCGCAAAATTGTCTTAAAAAATAAAAATATGTATAATTGCAATATATAGGCCTAAATAATTTAATTAATCTAAGCAAATAAATATTGTCATCACTCACTTGTTACAATGTATCACAATTATTACTATCATTGTAAATAATATCAACATTATTATTAATATAGTCATATTTAAGGTTACATATTTTTAAATCATTATAAGGGCCTACAGTATGTCTATACCCTGGGGGTATATACATTAAAATTTCAATTTATGGTAACAAAAATACTAATAATTGTAATTTGTCTTTACTTTACTTGTCTGATTCATAATTTCTAAATGTTTCTTATAGGCTACACAGTAGGACTATTTTATTGTTGATATTTGATCAATAACTGCATTATTTGTAAGAAACTTTTTTGATGTAGTACTGTAATTTGTATTTGCCATTTTGATTGATTTTTTTTATTGTACTTGTTTTTATCTTTTTTTTTTTCTCTTTTGTGGGGTAACCACCACCACCTTTATTCATTTTCATACAATCAAGACATTTTGATATTCATTTTTCTGGGTTTTCATTTTTATGTTCTTACACACTTTTTTTTAAGCTTACATTCTTTTTGTTAAAGCGTATCTTTGGATAATAACACACTCATTTCTATAAAATAGTTGAATATAATAAAAGCATGAAATAAAATTTTATATAAAAATTATAAAAATTATATAAATAAATGCTTTTTACATATCACTCATTGACTATCACTGCGTTATATCTGAACAAGATATAGTAATGTTTGTACCTTTTTTTTTTTGTTTTTATTTTTGTTTTTATCTTTGTAAAAATGGGTTTTAATGTACAGCACTTTGATCTTTTTTGTAAAGGTGCTATATGAATGCTTCTTAATAATAATATTATCATACATACATACAAAAGAGGCAATAGAAACCAAAAAAGTAATCATTATCATTATAATTTATTATGTAGTTAATTCTAATGGTTTAGTTTTCATAAAAATAAAGTTAAATGAGTTTGTATTACTTTTTCATAGGTACTGAAGGCAATGAATGGTACAGTAGTACTTTATAATAAAAATGGCAGATGAAAGGAAAGTTGAGGAGCCATTCGCTGAAAGAAAGAATGGCAGAGACAACATAGACACAAATAAAGAAAAAGTATCTGAAAGATACAAAGAAGTTGCATTCAGTGCAGAAATAGAAGTGCACAAATTTATTCAAGCAGATGACACTGGCAATGAGACAATTTTAAACCAATCAGATTTCCCAACTAATGAATCTGGTAAAGGTTTAGATGACAATTTAAAGTAATGTGACACAAAAGATGCCATTGGTCAAATGTTTGGTAATGGGGACGAATGTACAAAGGACGACCAAGTAGATGGTGTGCGAAAAGTTGACGATGGCCATCTGGGTATAAAGGATGACCAAGGTGTGCAACATGTTCGTAATGGTGACCAAGGTGCAGTAGATGACCAAATAGATGTGGAAGATGCAAGTAAAGATAACATAGGTTTAAAGCATGATAACATAAATGGAAAAACTGTTGGTAATAGTGGCTACGGTACAAAATATAACCAATTAGATGTGCAAAGTACAGGTAAAGATGGCCAACTAACAAAGGATTACCAAAAAGAAAATATATGTATTCATAACCAAGGTACAATTGCTTACCAAGTTAATGGGAAAAATGCTGGTAATGATTACCAATGTACAAAGGATGTTGAAGTGTATAGGCACAATGCTGGAAATTGTGACCAAGTTGCAGAACTAGTTTTAAGAAAAACAAGCCAGGAGCAAGATGACTTAAATTACTCCGGAATTAAAAAAAAAACAAATCTAAACAGAAATGAAGAACACACAAAATGAATGTTACTCAAAAGAAAGAAGTTCTAGGCCTAGGTACAGAATGTATATTTGGTAATAGTATCAAAATAGTTAATGGCATTGAACAACCTTCAGACAATACAAAATTATCAGAGGAGCACATTGAAGAAAACATAGAAAGAGAGGTAATAACTCCAAGACAAAGAATTTTATTGCTACTGATGATAATGACAGTGGCCATGGCTATGAAGATGGAATGGTAGATTTAGAATCTGATGAACATGCTGAATTTGTCCATGATGGTGATGATGATATTGAAGAGTTACAGAAACTGATAGAAGAACATCATCTCACAAAATGTGACAGTGAGGCAGAACTATCAAATACAGGTATAATACTGTACATATCTTTTAAAATACGGGGTTGTGTAACTGAGACCATGTTTTTCTAATCTACTTAGTAAAGAAATTGTGTTATTAGCCAAGCAAAGAGGCTTGTCTACTGTGTCCCACTCTCTTTCTGACCTGACTGAGGAGAGGATACATAATTAAAAATAACATGAGCAAGGGATTTAGTTAGAAGTTGCTAATTTTAACCCTCAACAATGGGATTGAGGTCATGACTCCTTCACCTGTAACTGACTCAGTAAATTGAAATCCTGTATTTCAACACTTATAGTGTTAGTGACTATTATTAAAGGACTATATTATTTTCTCGTATTGTTAAAAATAACCAATTCCTATGATTATGCGTTACTTTCAGGTAATAGGATGTTGTTGACTCAGGAGGACCAGTCAGAGAAACCTTACTATGACAAGGTGCCACCAATATCTGCCAGCAAGAGGCCAGGTCAACGACTGACACCAAATAGAGCTCTTATTGCCCAGATTCCAACATCATCTGTAAAATGGAACTTAAGTGATGGGAGAATATCTACACAGCAGTCTGGAAGACTCCCACCAAATGTCATTAAAATGTCTACTGTTATGTTATCAGCAAAGTAAGTGCTTAATATTACTACATAATATGCTGTTCAAATTCTTAACCATGATGTTGTGGGTTCAAACCCCATGCTCAGGGACCGATTTACAGGTATGGACCCCCCCCCCCTTCCTTTTGGAAAGTCAAAAAAAAAGAAAAAAAAAAGAAGAAATTTATCGGCCAAAGGCCTCAGAGGTTGTTTTCAAGCGTCTAACACAGAAATTTTGCGGGGGAATCCCCTGAGACCCCTAGGGTACTGTTTTCTCGATTGGCCCCACTTTCTTCCCCCTTCCGGCCCCTTTTGGACATGTCTGGATCTGCCCCTGATGCTGTCTAATTCATGTGTGTCCTTGAGCATAGAACTCTATTGCCAACAAGGAGTATAAACAGTGGCAGATCATGGGGTTCAAAACTGGCACTCATCCCCAGCAGTAGCAAAAAAATCCCAGGCGTCTACTGCCACCACCCCTACCTTGACCCCACAATAAGGATGAGAACATCACAGCCCTCCCTAGGCCATATATTTTTGATTGACAATTTCTACTCCTTCCCTGCAGAAACAGTCTGGATTCATCTCTAAAAAATGAGTACCTTGTAAATTATTGTAATTATGTGCAGCGTAGAAAATTGTTTTTGAATCCAGTAATTTGTGTTTTAACATTCATCATTATCTTTTGAGGTTCTCTAAAAATGGTATGAATTAATTTACTCAGCTTTTCTTGTAACACTAGCAATGTAATATTTGTATTTGTTCATATATTTTTTGACTAGATATTTGTTGTTGTAATTATTTCTTCAGGAAGAGACTACTGAGTGTGAGCCAATACTATGAAGACAAAAAACATGCTAAACTTCTGAGTAAGTATTTTCTCAGGAACAACCACATTTAATCCATTTTCTGTTATTTTTTCTTCTGAGTTTCATAGAAAATGCATGTAGTATGTCCGTGTGAGCAATGAACCATCAGGAAAAATGATTGAGTCCCTTGTAAAATATACTTCCATTCAGCTACTGTTCTTGTGAACTAACTCTTTCTCAGTATTAACAAAAGTAATACTGTTACATTCAGGCTGTCAATGAACCAGTTGTGTGGTCTTTAATAAATAGAAACACACAGATTTATTGACTGCAAGTGGATAAAAAAAAAACACTTTTAGCCAAAAAAAAATTTGTTGTGTTGATCAAGCAAGATGACTAAGAATAACCCACAAAAACATATTTCCAGCGGTGGTCTTCCGGTTCTGTTTTGTTTGGGCAGCACAAAGTTGTTTCTTTTTTAGCGGGACATACAGTAAAAGTGGCTGCCTTTCGCTGCCACATTTCTCCCGTAATATGTAGACTTAACTGTCAATACAGTCCAAATTTGTTTGCTAAAATTGCATTTGGTTGGTAATTTTATTGACTTGCGATTCTTGTATTTTTTAATCTGTCCACATTTTAAAGAATATGATTAAATGGTGTGTATCATTGGCGATTGTTAATATGCAAGCCTAAAATAAATAACAAGCAGGGAAAAACAAGGAATTGACCTGTTTACATATATATATATATACTACTCCTGACTAACTCATAGGGTGAAAAATCCTTTGTGTATATTTCTCCTTAACGTCGTTAAAATTTCCCCTTAGCGGCAGTATTTTCACCTTAAGGTATTATTTCTAACCCTTTCCATTGTTATCGTTTCCCCCTATGGTAGTATATAGTCCTATAT
>NW_022735924.1:310864-324198 GCF_011630105.1 Anneissia japonica | reverse complement strand
CATACTGTATTCAAAAACAAAAACAGCCAAAACCAACAATTACATTCATTATTGAGTGCTACGATTTTGCAATTATACAACTTCATATATTTTTTATAAAAATGTAGTACATAAAATAATCAAAATTCTAATTTTCAATTACACAATTATACATCACGAACGGCAATACGAGCAAAATCAATGACTGACAAGACTGTGGGATGAATATGTAGCTGGTATCCGGGGGGTTCATTCACTGATGACATCGGCAAGCCGACTACATTCACTGAGAGACGCACTACATTCACTGGAAGACGCGCTTGACGTTCCATAGAAATTACCGGCGGCTCAACTTGTAGGCGGCTCAACCGGTCATATCCCGTTGGTACGAGTAGATTAGTCTACAAACATCGCCTAAAATAATTGATTTTACCCGGCAGAATGAAAGAAGGAAACTCCGCTTTTCAGTCGTCTTAAGCACTCGTTTTTTGACAAACAATGACCTTTCAGAGGTCAAATTGCTGTCAAGAATATGAATTGGCTGCTTCGCAGAAAATAGCAATGATTATGTAGCTGAGTATTCAAAAGAAAGCCGTTGTAAAACTTGCCCTTAGGCACTTTGGAAAGGCTCTGATAAACCAGCCTAATTATTCTTTCTGGGCACAATTTGCTTTGTCAGACTTCCCATTATGACACACTGTAATAAGTTGTGTAAGTGGTTCATGTCAAAAATATTCTTTACATGTATTTTTTTCTACCAAATACTAACTTAGTGCAATACATACAATAAAAGAGGTGAAGGAAACTTTGACATGTTATTTTCTGTTTCCTATTCATTTTTTTGAAGATATATGAAGATATTTATTTTGTAAAGAATGGAATTATTGTATGCCTATTAGCTCTTGGGGAAAAGCCATGGAGGCTTTTTAGATTGATGTGTGACACTTCTCTTTTATTTAAGCATCATTAGGCATCCTGATAATAAATAAAAACGAAACTTTTTTTTTTTTTACAAAATGGGCTTGTCCCATAGAGGCTTTTTAGATTGATGTGTGACACTTCTCTTTTATTTAAGCATCATTAGGCATCCTGATAATAAATAAAAACGAAACATTTTTTTTTTAACAAAATGGCCTTGTCAATTTTTAAATACAAAATGGCCTTGTCAATTTTTAAAGTGACATACTTAAAATCAGTGCACATCCTAATGATATGTCATTACTGTATGTCAGTCATTATAACTAATGTTGGTCTATACTGTTGCAGGTGCAGATTCCCCCTCTCCCCGTTTTGACACTAAATTTTAAAATTTTAAAATTTTAGTGCGTATCAATGTAATGTATTTAAATAAGAAAAATAAAGTAATACAATTCCCCCTGTTTAAAATAATTTTGAGTCTACCCTTGTGTTGGGACAGTGCCTTATTACCATTGTTTATGTGTAATGTTTTAAAATGAGACTTTAATCAGTATAGTGCCCAAATGTTTAAGCTTGTGCAAAAGTCACCAATGCAATCTATTACAATGCACGGGAAATGCCATTGTAAACATGTACAATATTGTAAATCGTATGTGAAATAAAAGTTGCTTGATCGATTGATTTACAATATATAAATTGCTGGAGGTTAATTGGGGCTTGTATTAGTACTGTATGCCAAACTCAAATGATGATGTAAACATGTACAATGAACAGAAATATTTGTGTGTGAAGTAATATATAATTATTTTACAACAGTATTTCATATTGTATTAAATTGCGGTACATGTAGTTCTCAAACAAACTTTTGTTGTTGATTTTGTTGATTAAAGTAATACATTCGAAATGACGAGACATAAATACAGTTATAAATAATTATATTATTTCACACACAAATATATTTGCCCATTGTACATGCTTACATTGTCATTTGTGTGCACTGTAATTAGTTTACATCTGATACTTTACAAAAAGGTTCGGATTTGTGAAAATGCAAGCATTTAATATTATTATTACTTCACAATGCAAACCTTCAGACAGTATTTATATTGCCTATTTAAAAAAATCTGATAGCTGATAGTAAATATTACAACATGCATTCCCTTTTGGGATTCTAGCGACTTCCCATATTCAAGTTCAGGTCCATTGGAACCACACCAGCCACACCGGCTTACTTTTAAAAATACATAGAGGTATAAAAATAAAATAACAATATAAAATATGTTATCACCACACCTCAGCCCCAACCAATGGGGCTGAGGTAGGTATGTCTTCGCCCCTGAAGGTGGCCTAAGGAAGCGGCACAATTTCTGGCATCCAAAATGTGCTCCCGTTTTGACACTAAATTTTAAAATTTTAAAATTTTAGTGCGTATCAATGTAATGTATTGAAATAAGAAAAAAAAAAGTAATACAATTCCCCCTGTTTAAAATAATTTTGAGTCTACCCTTGTGTTGGGACAGTGCCTTATTACCATTGTTTATGTGTAATGTTTTAAAATGAGACTTTAATCAGTATAGTGCCCAAATGTTTAAGCTTGTGCATGTGCAAAAGTCACCAATGCAATCTATTACAATGCACGGGAAATGCCATTGTAAACATGTACAATATTGTAAATCGTATGTGAAATAAAAGTTGCTTGATCGATTGATTTACAATATATAAATTGCTGGAGGTTAATTGGGGCTTGTATTAGTACTGTATGCCAAACTCAAATGATGATGTAAACATGTACAATGAACAGAAATATTTGTGTGTGAAGTAATATATAATTATTTTACAACAGTAATTCATATTGTATTAAATTGCGGTACATGTAGTTCTCAAACAAACTTTTGTTGTTGATTTTGTTGATTGAAGTAACACATTCGAAATGACGAGACATAAATACAGTTATAAATAATTATATTATTTCACACACAAATATATTTGCCCATTGTACATGCTTACATTGTCATTTGTGTGCACTGTAATTAGTTTACATCTGATACTTTACAAAAAGGTTCGGATTTGTGAAAATGCAAGCATTTAATATTATTATTACTTCACAAATACTTCAGACAGTATTTATATTGCCTATTTAAAAAAATCTGATAGCTGATAGTAAATATTACAACATGCATTCCCTTTTGGGATTCTAGCGACTTCCCATATTCCAGTTCAGGTCCATTGGCACCACACCAGCCACACCGGCTTACTTTTAAAAATACATAGAGGTATAAAAATAAAATAACAATATAAAATATGTTATCACCACACCTCAGCCCCAACCAATGGGGCTGAGGTAGGTATGTCTTCGCCCCTGAAGGTGGCCTAAGGAAGCGGCACAATTTCTGGCATCCAAAATGTGCTCATCAACCATGATGGGGGTTGACTGGGTATGAATTAACTCTAGTTCCCACAAACTCTAAATCGTGTATCCGCCTCTTGAGGGGGATAAGGGTAGCCGGACCAGGGTTTAACAACCAAATTTATTAAGCCCCCTCCACCTCCATCCAGAAAGGTGGGAAACAACATCTAATTTTTATTGGTTTATCATGTACATAAAAACAGGAAAAATGAGCTCGGCTCATCAGTGACACCGGCCCTGGTAAGGTTTCAGGGTTCGAAGCATGCTGGTCACCAGAGCCATTTTCAGGATTTTAGAGGTCAAAAAAAAAATTCAATTTCATAGAGACATTGTGTATCAACAGAAATCAAATACAAATGCAAAGATTTATTATAAAAGAATATAGATATAAAGTAATAAATTCACTGTGTTTCGTCAATAGCCTTTGTATGCACACTCAGTAGGCCTACCGCAGTCAGTGTATAACATAATATGTACGGGTACTGGTACTGGCCGGTATAAGCATTTATAATGCACCTCTTTCATGATGTTATAAAGCGCAGTTCTTTTCCATTCATTGGGTCCACATGCTTTAAGTGTTGCTGCTGCTAATCAGGATTAAAACCCCGATGTCAATTTTTATTTTAAATGGTATAATTTTTTAACTTTGTAAGCATTTTAGACCTATATGCCAAATACCTGTACTAGTAATTTATTTTACTGTGGACAAAAAAAATTTGGACTATTTATTGTTACGCCTGCCAATGAGGAAGCCTAACAGAAAATACTATAAGAAAGTATAATACATACTCCAAGTATTGAAATACACTCCATCGTGTTGGGATTCAACACGATGGCGTGTATTTCAATACTTGGAGTATGTATTATACTTTCTTATCTGAGATTAATCAGTGGACCTTTCGGTTTTTAGAAAATACTATTATTTTGCAATTTATACAATGTATTCCATTATTTATGTTGGCTTTATGCCAAGGGCAATGCACTACAAAAATATTCTTTTGAAAAATTATTTCTAAAGCAACTGCATTATCGGGATAATACACTACAAAAATACTCTTTTGAAAACATATTTCTATTAGCATTTTGAATTATCAGAACTATTGTGTTCAAGAAAATACAGCCACTGCTACCTATTTTCCTAATTATTCGTGTTTTTTTTTTTTTTTTTTTTTTTTTTTTTTTTGAGGTTTTTTTTTTTTTTATAGAAAAACCAGCAAATCTTCTCTGTATGTTTTGTTGTACGATAATAAATTGGCTGTCATAAAGCCTGGGCAGAATTTTAATGGTTATAGAAACAAAAATGTAGTTTACCACAGGAGGCCTTTTGTGGTTTATTGTCCATGGTTTCACTTTGCACTCATTAATCCCACATGATTCGTACCATGCCGTAGTCATCGTTTTCATCATCATATTGATGAAATTTCATCCTAATATTCTCTGATTTTTAGTGGGAATCCATCCCATATGACATCATTTGTGTGATACCCAGCGTGAGCCCTGGATCCGCACCTGAATTTTTCAAGTGTTTTAGTTTATCACAGATGGTTTCTCTTAATGCCATTAATTTACTACAATAAGTTCTCATGAATTTGCCTTATATGCAATGAATACACATTGGGATCTTCTTTTAATGTGATTTAATATTACTGAATAATGAAATGTAGGCCTATGTGTTGGTCAACTCGAAGACACATAATGAAGTACAAATGACTTGTCTTAAAAGCATCAGATACCATTGTCGTTTAGAAATGATATTTGATTAAATTTTAATATTATAATTTAAATGCAAATCTAAGTAGTTTCACTGACCATCACAAATAAACTCCAAATAAAATAATATTTCAACATTTAATTAGACCATCAGGAATAAAATTCCATATTTGCAAATATTTATACCAAAATATTTACAGAAAACAAACCAAGGGAACAATTAGGGTCTCAAATTCATATGAGTGTAGGGAATTCAATAAGCTTAGAAACCGTGAGAAATGTACCAAAAGCTATTCATAAAAAATGTACATTAAAAATTATTTTACAATATTATATAATAATTTTTTTTTTATCACAGGATCGGAATATGAGCCTTCTCCAAATGAGTACTATCCTCATAGATCAATTGCGTTGACGTTACCCAGTGCTCCAGCGTACACATTTGGATCCAGGCACACTGGAACATGTACGTCCATCAGGAATACAGACCGTAAGTCTTACCTTTTTTTAAAAAAAATTATTTAATAAATTATAATTGTACCAATTTACGATTTTATACAGTATTAAATTAGAATGTTTAAGTGTTTATTCATTTGCAAAGAAAATATTTTCTAATGTTCGATTGAAAGCTAATAATATAAGAGTGCTATATAAATATAATTATTTTTGTTATTATTAATATTAATATTAATGTAGGCAAATTCAAATATATAATTTTATTTTTTGTAATTTTAAGCCTTATAAATTTGTTACTCTAGACTTTTGATATTTTTTGTTTTAGCAAACAACCCTGGTCCTGGAAATTACACGCCACGAATCCAGTTTATGTCAACGAAACGACATCGACCATCCTTCACAATCAAAGGTGTAAGAGTTCCCTAGAGTCACATGCTGGGACCACATGCAACACTTTGAAAAATAGTTCGAGCTGTCATCATCTATTTACTTAAATTGATGTGCTTTAAGCAAGAGAGAGGAGGCATCATTCGTTCGTTCATGTGAATACATAATCACAGGAGCTACACTGGTCTTAATGCAGCTTCCTTTAGCGAATGTTTGTGTATAATGAATTCTATAGTTGCTGTTATCCGTTGACTGGAACAGTCGTAGCATGGTCACCGACAAGCAGGTTTACAGCTCCTTAACAAGGAGTCATAACATCGAATGAGGGTGATTGGGAGGTAGTGAAATAGTGAGGACAAGACATAAGGCCTATAAGCACCACATTAGAATGACAGTAAACAACTCAAAGTGAAGGAACAGAAACAGAAATATAAACAAACAGATGTTTTCTCAAACTACTAATATCCCAAACTGTTAATGGCAAAAATGCTAAATTAGCATGCATTCCATCATGAAATGCAGTTTAAGAATTGAAAGTGGGGAAGAGATGTTGTTTTGCCCCAGATAATATTTTGGATAAATGGGAGTTGATAATGATCAATTTGCAATGAACAACACCTGACTAAACATTTAAAAATGACCTTTACATGGGTTAGTGCAAGGGGCACCTGCAGATGGTCATTATGCATCATCAACCTCTAATTTAGCCCATTCTGTCATTCCTATAATGAACCTGATTAAAGCCATCTAGAACCAAATTTGTGTGATTGATTTTGGTGTTGCCTTTAACATTTACGAAATCGACCACCTAACTCATTGATAGTGCATTTGTTCTTACAACACAACTTTTTGTTATCAATGTAAAAAATATACAAAAAAAGAAAACATTATTTTCTAATTTTACGAACAAAACAATACGAAAGTCTTGTACTAATTCTGCCTAAACATGTCCATGTTTAATGCCTATTTTGGCATGCAAAATGTTATTTATGAATACGTTTACTAGATACCTTTTCTATTTCTCTTTAAAAGTTATTACATTTCTGTGCTCTTTTACCAAAGTATACACTTCCTATTTCTTTTTAGTTTCTTATATTGATACTCAGTATTAAATATACAAAAGAAAACATTTACAAAGGCTAGGCACATACAAATATAAGGAAGTAAGAAGTTTCAGCATTATATCATATATATCAACATTATAATAAAACTCGGTATAAGTGTGCCAGATTTTAATAGTTTTTAAGTTTTATATGTATAATATATGTGATCATGTTTCTTGAAGTGTTGTTAGATGATGATTACGATAATGAACTAGCTGCTGTATATTTATAGGTTATATTGTATTTTTAAATATATACTTCCTGAGGTCAAATAAAAAAATCACCTTCATGTAAATCACTAAATTGCTCATTTACTGATCGAAATATATTTTTGTACGAAAATTTTAAAAATGTCTATGTGGATGTAGTAATTCATTTTTGGTGAGTGTTCCAGGTCTGTTTCTCTTTTCTTTTATGTATTTTAATACGCATTTAAGCTATTTTGTATTGTTAAATAGTCCTACCCTAAAATACCCTACTAAAAAATTCTGGTATGAATTGCTCCTTTACAGGTCAGGATTTACTCATGACACCTTAAAAAAAAACAGGTTTTTGGAGAAAAAAATGTTGTAACAAAGAAACTTATTGTTCTGGTAATTGCTTGGTGTTTGTCATGGTTTTATTTTGCACAAGTATATATGATGTGTAATATACAATTGACGAGTACAAATTTATTTTATATTATTTTAATGGTTTGTATTTTCTGATAAAACATAATTAAATAAAAAACAAGTTTATTATTGATATTTAGTTTATGTTTTTCCACAAATTCTTTAAATATATATGTATATATACAGCTATTGTAGGGCCTACGGTATTTATTGATATGATGTTAATAGCTGTACTTCACAAACCCCAGCCCTGGGTATGAACCCATAACATACAGTAGGCTACACAGCTACACATCTTTAATATTGTAGTCATAGAACTTTTGTGCTAGATTTCGACTGTAGTGAACTATTCCATATGCAACACATTAGGCTCTTTAAGGACCAATAGTAATTAGTGTTCTCAAGTGTCAAGTTATCTGAAATTGAAGCCTATGTCATATAGATGACATACGCAGATACACACCTGTCAGTTGAAAACGCAGGTCGTACGAACTAGGCCTATTCCTTTTGCCGCATCAACTTTAACTACCGCTGTTTTAAAACAAACGTCTTTTGGAACAAACTTTTTCGGTAAGTTCTCTTGTTTTGAATTTTATTGAAAACTGTGGATATATGTAAATTATACCGTGCAATTATATAGAATAGCCACCAACCAATTATTTTAAATTAGAATTTTGATTATTTTATGTACTACATTTTTATAAAAATAAATGAAATAAATGAAGTTGTATAATTGCAAAATCGTATTAAAAATGTAATAGCTTGATTATTTTTAATGTGTTTATTTACGTTTGGTTTCCGTTTTAACATATTTTTAAAAGTATAAGTTTTGTAATTGAAAAATTGAATCGAAAGTGTTTATAAAACAATAACATAATGTGTAACTTGTAAAGTTTAAATAAATATATTTAAAGTGTATTATTTCTTTAATGTGTTTGTTACGTTTGGTTTTCGTTTTTCGGAAACATTTATAAAAATGTATAAGTTGTGTAATTGAAAATGATGTGCAAGTTGTATTGAATTGATAATTAAATTTATATTAAATTTACATTTCATGATTTCTGAAAAGGAAAAAAATGTGTTTGATTTCAAAGTACTGTATGTGCAAATGAGACAATAAAATGCTGAACAACAGATAATCTACAAAGCAGTACCGGCGCGTGATTCCACGGGCAGCGCTCGCGGCGGCATGCTTTGCGTTAAAACAATACACTTTTGTTTAAAAACGCACCTTTGTTGCAAAATTTGCTAAATAAAATGATGCAAAAATGCCAACACTGTCACTTTCGATTAGTTTTTCTTACTGTAATTATCAATATCAATCATGTACGAGTGTATCGTGTGCAAGGAACCAGTTACTGAACGTCAAGAAGGTGTGTTGTGTGAAGAGTGCGAGAGGTGGCAACATCGAGTATGTGGGACTGGGATAACGCGAGAGCAATAGCGGCAAGGAATGGAAGACGGTTACCTTTATTGGTCATGCAACGAGTGTATGTTAGAGAGAAATCCTGTTGAGCCACAAGAAGACGTATATGCCGCAGAATTAGGTGGCTTTGTGGAACCGGAGGACTTCATCGAAGATGATTTGGAAACCCTTATCCACAACTCAACCCGGTGGTAGAACTTGAAGAACTGGCGATAACCTATACGGTAGTCGAAGGAGCATCTAAACGAGGGAAGGTAAAGTTGCATTTTAAACACTTTATAATATAACGCACTACATTCACTGAGAGACGCGCTTGGCGTTTCATAGAAATGACCGGCGGCTCAACTTGTCGGCGGCTCAACCGGTCATAAACCCTTTCATTGATTTGTTATTAGTGTCTGGCGTTTGGCATCCAATTCTTCCTTCATAACCTTCTGAGTAGGCTCACCTGGTAGTCTGTGGGGCGGTGGCGTATTTAGTGGGTGGTCGGGGGAGCACGCCCACCCCTCCCCACCAAAAAAGGAAGCTCGCGCCCCAGTCGTCTAGCACCCCCTAATATAATCATCCCAGCAGATATTCCACATTGAATCAACGTTGAAACAACGTCATTTACCGACGTCGAAGCAACTTCGAATAGACATTGGATTTGAAAGGTGAATCGACGCCAAATGTCGACGTTGGATCGACGTTTATCAGCGCAACGTCGTATTGACGTCAATTGTCAACGTCGAAACGACGTGAAATATAACGTTGAAACAACTTCAAGTACTGACGTCGACAAGAGGTTGGATAAATGGTGTATTTGAAAGGTGGATCGACGTCAAATATCAACGTTGAAACAACGTCAAGTACCGACGTCGACAAGAGGTTGGATAAATGTTGGATTTGAAAGGTGAATCGACGTCAAATATCAACGTTGAAACAACGTCACGTACCGAAGTCGACAAGAGGTTGGATAAATGTTGGATTTGAAAGGTGGATCGACGTCAATTATTATCGTTGAAACAACGTCAAGTACCGACGTCGACAAGAGGTTGGATAAATGTTGGATTTGAAAGGTGGATCGACGTCAAATATCAACGTTGAAGTAACGTCAAGTACCGACGTCGACAAGAGGTTGGATAAATGTTGGATTTGAAAGGTGAATCGACGTCAAATATCAACGTTGAAACAACGTCAGGTACCGACGTCAACTAAAGGTTGGATAAATGTTGTATTTGAAAGGTGGATTGACGTCAGATATCAACATTGAAACAACGTCAAGTACCAACGTCGACAAGAGGTTGGATAAATGTTGGATTTGAAAGGTGGATCGACGTCAATTATTATCGTTGAAACAACGTCAAGTACCGACGTCGACAAAAGGTTGGATAAATGTTGGATTTGAAAGGTGGATCGACGTCAATTATTATCGTTGAAACAACGTCAAGTACCGACGTCGACAAGAGGTATGATAAACGTTGGATTTGAAAGGTGAATCGACGTAAAATATCAACATTGAAACAACGTCACGCATCGACGTCGACAGGAGGTTGGATAAACGTTGGATTTGAAAAGTGAATCGACGTCAAATATCGACTTAATTGACTCAGATATCATGGTTGAAGCAACGTCCGCAAATCGACGTCGACACATAGTTGGGTTAACGTTAGTTTTGAACGGTAGAGCGAGTTAAATATCGACGTTGGATTAGCGTAAAACATCAACGTTAATTCGAGGTTGACAAGAGGGTAGACAAAGCTGGACATCAGGTATTAGCGTTGAAACAATCTCATTCATCGACGTCGATACAACCTCGAGTTTGTGAATAAAAAATGTTGTTATATTGATGTCATATTTTTTTTTTAAATCAGCAACAAAAACAAACTTTTTACCAGATTCTGCAGTTTAAACATATTTATTCTGAAGCATACAATAATACATAGACAGTGCCATCTAGACTTTTTCAAGTTCTTTCAATAATTATATATATATTATATGGCAGCCAACAGATTAAAAAGACCATGACAAGTGCAGCTAGCGTAATGGCCGCTTTCCGTGTCTGTGGTCCTCGTCTCGCGCCTTGAAAACGCCGCAACGACGACTGTTTTACTGGCATATTATCTGACTTTTCATTCTTCCGATCCAAATTGTGATTCTCATGGTTTTCTTTCCACTTCTCTCTTTCAATCCTGTAGATAGCGTTATAAGTGAATGATCAGTCTTAAATCCTGATGTAATTGAAGTGCTATTTACTTGCGCCCATAAAGAATATGAAATGAGGAAATAATAAATTCTACAAAATAATGGGGGGAGAATAATTGGAGTGCCATGTGAACAACTGCTTCGTCGGGTTCTGTACTCTCCAAATATCAATTACATTTAATTGTTCGGTAATTCGATTAATTTGCTCATTGCATTTTGGGTGCGTTTGTCCCTTGCCATGTTTTTTATCAACATGAATTCAAAAGTGTGTAAAATCACCTCCAATAATTATGGGGTTTTTTCCCAATTCTTCAATTTTATGTACATCAATAAATACTTCAATAAATGTACATCAATACTTAAATCTCTTCATTGCTTTGCTATAATTACTAAAAAATGGAATGAACTATAAAGTTTTAGAAGTATAAAATTTTATTGATTATAATGACGTTAAATATATGGAGTTTATTTTCCATTTATATGATGTACGTCAGTATCTTTTATTTATTTTTTTTAAATGTTTAATCTTTAGTCAAGTCTAATATGTGTATATTTTTCAATTTGTTTTTGTCAGAAAATAAAAATATCAATTAAACAAATATTGTGCGAAAAAAAAATAAATTGAAATTCCAAAACAAAGGAATATACTATAGGGCAAGGGCGTCGGAAGCGGTCCGGCAGGTCCGGTTTTAACCGGACCAATAATTTACTCAATATCGTTTACTCAATATCGTTTACTCAATATCGTTTGTAAGCCAATTGTAGGCCTACTTTCTTTGACACAACCTCTTTTTTTCTTCTTTTTTTTCTATTTTTGTTATTTTATAAAAATTAAATGACCTGACTTCAAGCAACAAACAAACCAGTCAACTTCGTCTAAATGTAATAGTACCTACCCTAAGCTGTCTTAATTATAGTTTGCTGTAACCTGGATGTTCTCTTGGTGACGATACGGTCCCTTTGAAGTTGCTGAAAAACGCAGCAACTTGTCGAAATTTACCACGTGTTTGGAAAAGAAAGCGTAGGCCTAGTGTGTGGTGGGAAGGACGACTTTATATAGAACTTATAGAAATTATTTCATTTTTACTGTACTTAAGTAGCAATAACTTAGGCCTATTTATCATGATTTGATTCAGCACGCAAATAATAACCTTTCGGCCCGAAAGTTGGACTCCCTATTAGTCAGCCCTCACCAGTGAAAATAAGCACAAAAGATCACGGTCAAACAGACTGAATTTACCTAATATCGCTATAATTTGTGTGAGCAATAATTGTTGTATTTGAATGGATGCTAAATAAATAAATGAATAAAAAAAAAAGAAATTAATGAGTGGTCCCACTTCATCGGGCATTTACCCCCATCCCATCACTCACCTTGGGAAGCCCTTATCATCTCCAGAGGCAATTTGGCTTCAGATTTAGGATGGAGTCAAAATGTTTAAAAAAATGAAAAATAAAAAAATGAAAACAAAAGGGAAAGTGTCGGGGAAAAAAATGATTCCTAGAATAATTGACCTCAAAATGAAAGGGGGTCGAGGTCCTCCCCGGAAAAATGTTGTTTCCTAAATGGCGAGAAATGAGATTTCCCGACTTTTGAGGTGTATTTTAATGACATTTAAGTTTTTTAAATTTCAAGATTTTCCCTCCCTTGAAAACAGTCATGTCAACTTTGTCATTCTTATTACAGTAAACAGGCCTATGTGACATGTGTGTATAAAAAAAAAAATGAGTAGTTGCATACGTAGGCCTATTTTGTTTTCCATTAACCGATGGACCCCAAATAGGACAGTGGTGGGAAAATATTGATTCCCATATGTCGGAAAACGGGTTTTCTCAACTTCTGAAATTTTGGTTTCCCTCTCTTGACGTTTTTTAATGAATCGATGAACCCTAAAGAGGAACCGGGGGAGAGGCGCGGAATCATGTTAGCCCCTGGAAAATTTTGATTCCTAGATTGCGGGAAGTGAGCTTTTCAGACTTCTGAAGTATCTTTTAATGAACTTTAATAAAAACAAAATCAAGGTTTACCCTATTGAAAACGGTCAGGTAAATTTTCTGATTTTTAATACAGTAAAGAGGCCTATTGTGTGTGTGTAGAGGTATAAATATGATTAATTGCTTACGCATTCTTTTTTTTTCTTTTCTTTCCTTTT
>NW_022735924.1:305695-310843 GCF_011630105.1 Anneissia japonica | reverse complement strand
TTTTTTTTCTTTTTTTTTTTTTTTTTTTTTTGAAACGGAGTCATCCCCCATCAAAATTTTGATTGAGCATTTCCGACATTTAATTGTCCAATTGTAACACAAAATTCAATAATCAGCTTACGGGTCCTGTATAAGTAAGTCTAGAATTATTTTTTAAATATTTATTTATTTAATGTTTTTGTCAAAGGGGTTGTGGTCAGGACCCTGACCCCTCCAGATCCACCAATGATCTCCCTCCCCAATTCACTCCTAGATATGACACTGGAAATCGAGTGTACTTGTTTTTACATTTGGCACCCAATGGCTGCAGGAATGATTTTATCGTATACCTTAATTAAAAAACGGCGCTTTTGTAGTGTACTCTATATATGACGCCAAGTTCTGTCTCTGTTTTGTTCTGAGCATTGTGTTTCGTCAATAGCTTTTTTTCTTCAAGTCATACAGTATTAGCATCACCCCGACATTTGTGCCGCCAAGTTCTATCTCTGTAAATTGTTTTGTTCATTGAGATTCGTTAATAGCATTTTTACTTTACAGGGAATAAAAAGTTGGTGTTTCAATAGACAGTGCTCATAAAATTACATTTCGTTAGTCCTACATGCGTACTGCGAACTTCGGAAAACTGCTTGCAGGGGCGGATCCAGAATTTGAAAGAGGGGGTTCAAAACGTTTCCAAAAATACCCAAAATTAAAGGGGGTCCGGGGTCTCCCCATGGAAAATTTCCCCCTTGAATCCGAAACTGATGGGGAATCCTCTAACGCTCAGGTGACCTAGGCTTTTAAAACAAATACCGTATACTCGCGTACAGGACGAGGCTTAAAATAGCAAATTAAGATCGAAAAGCAGGGGGTCGTCTTGTACGCAAGACATTCAAATTTTGGATGTTTATAATCAAGTTCATTTTATGTGCAGATTGTCCGTAACACGCGAACTATACTTCTACAGTGAAGCAACTAAATATTATATGAATGAAAGCAATTCTAATTTAAAATACTGGAAAATACGATTTTGGTGGTGAAGATTTAAAAACTCATAAAATTGTATTATTTGGAAGATTACCCTTGCATTTGGCTCCATTTATCCAGTTAAATGCAGTATCAGGACCACAGAAAATTAGGAATTCCGACCATGAAACAGGGAGTCGTCTTACACGCCAGACATACAAATATCAACCAAACACCTTCTAAAACTCGGGGGTCGTCCTATATATACATTGGTCACCTTATAGGACCGACGCGAGTATATACGGTATCGAAGTGGTTATTCGCACGGTTACACCGTGCGAATAAGCTCGTATGAGTCCTATTCGCACGGTAGACCTAGCCAATCAGCATTTAAGGTTTCATGACGTAACGGCTGTCATACCGTGCGAATAAGTGCTTATTCCCAATTCGCACGGTACATCGTGGAATTAACTATATTTAACACGGTATCGTCTCAAAAGCTTCAATGACTAAATATTTTATGAGATGCTTACTTAATTTGTTACGAGAATACCTAATTGAACCGAAATACCTTTTCAAATAGAACCTACATAGCCTACAAACATTGTCTACCGTACAAATAGTATAATACATTATTGGCGCGGTAGACGTAGCCAATCGGCATCGTAAAATGTAATGATACTGTCTTTAAAAAAAAGCGCCAATAAATTATAAGCTTTCTTCTTTGTTTGGCTTGTGGTTGTTCACAATCACAAAAGCAGCCATGAAAGCCTTATGTCAATGATGGTCGGTCAGGCATTGAATGACTACATGATCATCTATTGATTTCTTTAAAGAAATTTCAGTACGAAAATAACCTTGTAGAGTAATGTATATAAAACAATCTTTCGGCAATTATCACAGCTCCCATGGTCTCTGAGCGCTATGTGGTTTGGCCTACAATCAATGTATCCAGTAGCATTTCGAAAACGCTCTCACACATTGGAAAAGGTCCAAAAGGCAGTGAAGAATGTACATCAATATAAATCTTATTTTCCAGTACAGTATATAGTACTGTACATATATATTCGGTGGCGGATCCAGTATTTATTATTGTAGGGAGGGATTAGGAGAGACTTATAGAGATGTGCGAGTCTACAGGTGGGCTAAGTGCAGCAAGACTGCAGCCCACAAAATTAAAACCCTATTAAAATTGCACATAAAATCGAGTAATTTTGCATCAGTTTGGCATCCTCTCATCCTCCTCTGTTCCAATTCCCATCATGGTTGGTGCTAAGTAATTAATTTTCTTTTGTTTCCCCATTTAATATTTTTGAATGGAACAACAATCAATACCACATACTAGGCCCTATGATAGGGGATTATACAGTATTTCTATCTACAACATTCTATCGTGCGAATAAGGGTTTTTCTGCAATTCGCACGGTACCGTGCGAATAAGCTCTTATGTGTCTTATTTGCACGGTAGACCTAGCCAATCAGCATTTAAGTTTTCATGACGTAACGGCTGTCATACCGTGCGAATAAGTTCTTATTCCCAAAATCGCACGGTACCGTGCGAATAACCTCTTCCTTCTGCAAAATGCGTTTCATCCAAAATCACTTTGAAACGATGCATGACGGTTGCCCTATGCCCTAGATAACTGCCGGGCCCTAGGTAAAATTGGTCAAAATGCACCTGATCGGACAGAGACAGAGCCTTTAGTGGATTCTACTCAAGCGAATCTCTTAATGCTCATACATTCTGAAATTTTTTTAACAGATACGGTACGGCATTAACGCTCAGAAATATAAAAAAAAAATATATATTTTTTTTAATTCAAGAATGTTGAGAACATAGTCAGTCATATATATGTTATCCTTTAAGGCCTATTAGGCATTTCATGAATCTATGATAGGCCTTTATTATAATATTGGCCAAATCAATAGAACATATATAGGTGTAACTTTGTCCAACCGTCGTGAAAATGTACTAAAAACTCAGTGCGTGAAAACATTTGCAAATAGTACTTTCACACGCACTGAGTATTCAGTACATTTTCACGACAGGTTGGGCAAAATTGCACATATAAGCAATTCTCCTGACGCAAATCCAGGTATTGTCTATTCAATCACGATAACAACAATTACCATCCAATAACAGAACAGTCATTGACCTACTTGCAGTGAAGTGAATCTAAAATGTATTCATGAAGTTATGACGATCTGAAGTGATATTTTATTGCTTTAGAAATGTGATTTCAAAAAGTATATTAGTGAATCACGCACTGAGTATTCAATACATTTTCACAAGTTGGGCAAAATACATAGGCCACCTAATTGATTCTCCTGACGCAAATCCAGCTATTTATTGTCTGTTCCATCAAGATAACTTTAAAATATCACAAACACAAATGTGCGTGACGATATTTTATTGCTTTAAAATGTGATTTCAAAAAGTACGTAAGGGCTTGTTTTTTTTGTTTTTTTTTTACTTGCAGCGTTTGGGAAATAGGTAATAAGTAAATTGTAAAACCTAAAACTATATTATTGAAGGGTCCTTTTAAAGTTTAAATAGGAATTTTTAAAAGTTATATTTTTCGGACCATTATACCCATTGAACAAGCCCCCAATAGCCCTGGGCCCCAGTGCTGTGCACTGAACGCACTGCCCATCCTACGCCACTGGACCTGAGTAGGCCTATTATTAGTGGGTACATAACGTTTGCTATGCACTGTATCATGCGCTATAGAAATGGAAGAAGCATAATGTATTGGGAATGTACCGCTCTCTCTGGTGGGCCTAACTGTGCAATCAGTTTATGTAAGGTATAGGATAGTAATAAAAATTCGCCATAATTCATCAAATATTCGTGGCTTCCCCTGGACCCCCACCGGGGGACCTAGGTGACCCCTGCCCCCCCAGCCAAGTGAGACTCGATTCGCTCTACTATCCCCCTCCCCCTACCGTCGGGGCATTCAGCCCCTCCGTGGGGCAGGTCCTGGCGCCATCACTGTTCGGATCTGGCCGGACCAATAAATATTGCTTCCGACGCGCCTGTAGGCCTACATGCTTAGGTCAACTCGTAAACATATTTTCACGGATATTTAAATAATATTTATGTATTTAATGACTGCACCATAACGTCGGGTTGATTTAGGCTATGCCTAATTGCTTAATCATTTGCAGATTTAAGGTTAAAAAGAAATATAAATATTGTGGTTCAGGCCCACTACCGGCGAAAATATCAACAGTTTTCAATACTTACCCTGGCATAGGCTAGTTTACAAACAACTAGGCTAGCTAAGCTAAGAGTATAGTTAAAACAAAGGTTCCTCTCTCGCTACTACATCTACTACAGGGGTGTCCCGAAAGCTTCAGACCACGAAAGCTAAGACCTAAGACCACGAGATATCAGACCTACTCAAAATATCAGACCCCGCAAATTAAGACCCTCAACTAAGTATGCCAGGGTTTCTAGACAATACCTTTATTCGAATGCTAACGTCAATATAAAGAACTGACTAATCATAAAATAAACACCATTAAGTATCATCGATACCAGCGTGACCACTCACAATTTTTGTTATACCTAATGACTGGGTCAAAATTACGCAAGATTCAGCAAAAATTGCCCAAAATTACCCAAGCTTCCTGAAAATGCATTAAAATTTGAAAAATACGTGTTTTTCGCATGTATAGTTTCCCTTTTAGTTCAATTTATGAACCATTTTTATTGTAATTAATTGTTTGTGTTAATTATTAAAATTAATATTCATGAGGTGATAATACGGATAGAAAAATACGCCCTCAGTCAGCCAGTGTTATCAGTGTAGACCAGTGATCAAGTTTTATTATGTAATGCATTAACTAGGTAAGATCAATGACAACGCAAATCACAAATAAACAGTTCTGAACATACTAGCTGAGTTCACGTCGAACTTTTATCTAGATATACATCCACTTAACTAGTTAAAAGTTTATATTATAGCTAGTTAAAGGAATTAAGTCACTTAAGTTAAGTGACTTAACTTTACTAGAATAACGGTAAATTAACTTGCTTAACGGTAAAGTCGGCTCGGATTAAAAGGACATGATTACGTAACGTAGGCATCTAAGCCAGCTTTGTTGTATTGTACCACCATTATCATCTTCTGGCTGGCAACAACGTACTTCAACAATGCTAACAACAGCATCGAAGTAGTCTCATTAGTCTGGTTTTCA
>NW_022735924.1:302134-305653 GCF_011630105.1 Anneissia japonica | reverse complement strand
TCTAGTGACGTTAATAATTGTCGGATTAATTTTATTTAAACTGCATATGATTAAGAAATATATATGCTACACATTGCTACCAAAATAACGTTGATGGTATTTTTAATTCACAGGTTATGGGCATAAATGTTACCCCCCTCCCCAAAAAAAAGTATTGACCATAAAACACTAACGACCATTACAAATGACCCAAGTACATACAATGCATCCCTATATTTTTCTTGTTAACATCAATTTTTTTTGTTATGCCCGTAGGAACAAAATGATACCAAGGAAGTTTAACTGTGTTTGGGGGGGGGGGCGGTGGTGCACGGTGACTCCCCCTCCAGCCCATGGCCTAAAAGCTTATGCTAAGATGTTACTTACCGCTAATTTGAATATAGGTAATTAAAATAGCGAAATGATAGGCCTAACCTAGGCCTAGATTCTTTCATCTCTAATCCTGCACCTAAAATCACGTCCTCAGTACATTACGTAGCGGTGGTGTATACACTGAACCTTGACTGAACAAACAAGTTTAGGCGCTAAAACTTAATCACGGATAACGCGCGCGCGCTACCACAAATTCATCGCGTAAATACTGTACTCTACGACGTAAACAGATGTACGTTGAATATACGTTGAATTCACGTCGATGATCCATCTAGGGGTGCGGAATAGGGAATGGGAAGGGTGGAGCGCATCCCCTCTCATAAAAGTTTATGCCGCTGAAATAACGTTAATTCAGTTTGTTGAACCGAATTTCGTCGGTGATTCAACATAATATTACGATCGGTTTATTGACGACAAAAATCAACATTGAATAGACTGGATTGCCGACCTAAACAATTTCTTTCTCGATGTTGAATTCCGGTTGTTGAATCGACTGAAATAATTTTAACATTGATTCAACGTCAATGTAAAACGTGGAACCAACGTCACATCACGACGATGGGAATCGACGTTGAAAACACGTTGAATTTTGGTTGTTCAGTAACTGACATATGTTTCGTCGTCGATTTCACGTCAGTGGTCAACGTTAAATCAACGCAAAATTGCGACGTCGTAGCTACATCAAAAATCGACGTTGAATAGACGTTTAATCCTCGTTGGTGAATCGACTGACCTAATTTCAACGTTGATTCAACGTCAGTGTAAAATGTGGAACCAACGTCACATCACGAAGATGAGAATCGACGTTGAAAACACGTTTAATTTTGGTTGTTCAGTGACTGACATAGTTTCAACGTCGATTCCACGTCAGTGTTCAACGTTGAATCAACGCCAAATTGCGACGTTGTAGCTACATCAAAAATCGACGTTAAATAGACGTTTAATCCTCGTTGGTGAATCAACTGACCTAATTTCAACGTTGATTCAACGTCAGTGAAAAACGTGGAGCCAACGTCCCATCACGACGATGAGAATCGACTTTGAAAAAACACGTTGAATTTTAGTTGTTCAATGACTGACATGATTTCTACGTCGATTCCACATCAGTGTTCAAAGTTGAATCAACAGCAAATTGCTACGCTGTAGCTACATCGAGAATCGACGTTGAATTCTCGTTGGTAAATCGACTGACCTAATTTCAACGCTGATTTAACGTCAGTGTAAACGTGGAACAACATCACATCACGACGTTGTATCGACGATGAGAATCGACGTTGAAAACACGTTGAATTTTGGTTGTTCAGTCGAGCACTGACGTGGAATGGACGTAGAACACGTCAGTGTTCAACGTTGAATCAACGCCAAATTGCTACGTTGTAGCTACATTTTATGAAATAAACACAGAGTACGGTATGTCTAAACTCAATTTAGCTGAATTTTGGTTGTTCAGTGACTGACATAATTTCAACGTCGATTCCACGTCAGTGTTGAACGTTGAATCAACGCCAAATTGCTACGTTGTAGCTACATCGAGAATCGACGTTGAATAGACGTTGAATTCTTGTTGGTGAATCGACTGACCTAATTTCAACGTTGATTCAACGTCAGTGTAAAACGTAAAACCAACGTGTCACATCACGACGTTGTATCGACGATGACAATCAACGTTGATTTTTTGTTGTTGAAATGAATGACCCAATTTCAACTCGATGCAACGTTGGTTTTTCGACACCGACCACATTACAACGTTGAATCAACGTTAGCATCACGGTGTTGAATCGACGGGTGTGGATCGACGTTGAATAGATGTTGTATTTATGTTGATCAA
Organism: Anneissia japonica; assembly: GCF_011630105.1. NCBI lineage: Eukaryota > Metazoa > Echinodermata > Crinoidea > Comatulida > Comatulidae > Anneissia > Anneissia japonica. Next base: position 303,453 of record NW_022735924.1, on the reverse strand, counting down.
CGTCCCAACCTTATTTCGACGTCGATCCAACGTCAGAAAATCTGCTGGGTACCCCCTCCCTCCATTTCATTACTGAGAGGTCCGGGACGCGAAAGAGTGGTGGTTGATATTCCTTCAGAGTGTTTGCATTTTGTTTAAAAACATTAACAAACATTATTTGTTGTAACTGTTTTTAACTGAGTGTCTTTTATGAAATGACAGTCACTACCGTACCTTGCAGTAATATGGGTTTTCTAACAGAAAAAGAAAACAAACCGGTTGGACTTGGTTCGGTAAAATGAAAAGTAGTAAACACAGAGTACGGTATTTCTAAACTCAATTTCAACATCCTATATAATACTAAATGATAGTTGTTCAACGAAATTTAAGTGCTCTGTGTGAGCGTTTTCCATCGCAAGGCCGGTCCACTGGCCGTCGGTGGGAGTCTTATCTGAGATGATCGTCGTTTTGAACGATACATTCGTGAAGACGAACGAAACACTGCGCGTCGTGGCGCCGTGTAGGTATGCGTCGACTGCCTCACTTTTCACAGTATGCAATCTTATTTTGCTTATTCTTTTAATGAACAGTAAAGTGGCAGCATCATCGGCTCTATTAGGCCTATGTTAGGAAATTAATTTTTATAATTAATGTGGGTGTTAAATCCGATACAAATAACAGACTAATCAATAATATCTTCCACAGGCTAACTGACAATGATCAGAAGTGCAGCCCTGTTTACGTTGGTGAATACATTCTTCCTCAGCCAGTTGCAAACAGTTAACGCCAGCGCTGATGTTATCAGAGTCCGTAGTTGCCGCGTAGCAGATATTCAGGTTCAGCAGAACTTTGACTTGGATCAGGTGAACCATTTTAACGCTTCCATATTGCACCGTGGTACCCTTGGATCAGAAAATAGCTCTGTGTACAAGTGGCTTATGCTCGACCATAGGAAAATGATATAGCTTATCATGTGGACCAATATGTACCAAGGCATAATTTGTTATTAAGGCCTATTATGAGTAAGATAATGCATCGAACATAAATGACAGTAAACTAACGCTCTTTTCAATAGTGCTATAAAAAGATATATCGTTCGTTAAAATCGTTTAACTTGATTGTGACCACCTGTTAGTCAAACTAATAGTGTATTCACAAAGGCATTTTATAACAATAGAACTTTACAAGTTCATTAGGTACACCCAGTGGACACAAATCATTCTTTTCCATTTGCCGACTAATATGTGTTTAATGACACGTTATAACCTGTGTTTTTATATCTTTTGTTATAAGTACAAAGGTGTATGGTATGACGTAGAAAATGTACGACGTCGTGGGCT
>NW_022735924.1:298661-301956 GCF_011630105.1 Anneissia japonica | reverse complement strand
AGATGGGTATAAGAGACAGCCAGTCTTTAACCAATTTCCAATTCTGTCTCTTTTTTTCTTTCAGTGTATAAACTAATTATTCTGGGTATTTCTTTCAATCGTCATTAAATCTGTTTCCCATATTTTTTTTTACCATTTCTGTTTTCATTTGCTCCATGTTTTTTAAGCGTGTCCTTTCTTTCTTGTAAGGATTACTGATAGGTCCTACAAAATGATCCTAACGTAGGCCAAAAAAGCAGGCTAGTGAGATGTTAAAACTCAAAGAAAGAATTTGTTAGATCTTGATTTTGCTCATTGGAACCCTTTAAACTTGGCTTCTATTTGATTATTTATTTTATACCTCATTGGTTTATCCTATATTATGTTATGGCGGCCATATTTGATTTCAGTATGGCCGTCATACTAACAATAACTTCACTTACAGAATACACCTATGCCAAAGTATTTTATATTATGGTCAAAAATCCAATATTACTATTTGTATCAAGCAATAGTCTTATTAGATCAGAAGATGGCCGACATAAACAATGCATCGGCGTTTACGTTATACATACGGTAATTGATTTTAACATTTAATTATATGTATGCCTAATTTAATTATATGTATGCCTAATACGTGTATAGTCTAGCTATTCTAAATAATTATATTTAATAAAGTAGAATGATAGACTTGCATTTTACAGCTTTATTGTTATTTAACCTATTCCTAATTATGCACAAATATGTTTTTAGCTAGAGGTCAATTGGTAGTTAATATGCTTGACTTCCAATCTTATGGTAGTTCAATTCCTGTCACTGTTACGTATTTTTCTCACCACCAAAATATCCCCACCCCATAAACCTTAAAATTAAAGTTAACCTATGAATGTAAGCGTTTGATAGTCTTAACTTATCAAATAACATGAACTTGTATACATACTACAACATTTATAAATCAATGGTGTGTGTATATAATGACTTTTCAGGATAATTATTCCATCTTCAAATTGCTGTTATTAGTTTATGATATTAATGATAACTTTGGATTTTCTGCCCATTACATAATACGGTTTGTTACCAAAATCAGGCTATTGTGCTCTAGATGAGCAGTTAGTGTCATTTTTCTACTTGGTATTCCAAACTGACCGCCATTTTGAAACCCAGTATGGCCACCCGTAGCATGTTGGATGCTCCCAAGTGGAAAGTATTCCAATGTGCTTACAAAATTTAAATCCACCATAATCTTGATTTCAGCTTTAAAATCTCGCAAAATTATAGGCCTATTAGGATCTATAAAGAATTAGTAGGAGTTTTGAGATGTATTTTTCGTGTTATCGTTGTCATTTGATTTAATATTTTTATGTTGTTTTTTTTTTTATTGTACTACGATCTACTAAATCAATGTGCTTTACTGAAAATTTCATCAAAATAAATATAAAAAAAATATTAAAATGAAGTGAGATTTTTAAAATGTGTTTATGTCATCAGAAACGGGAAGTGTGTTCCAGAAAAAATATTAGCTCATGGCCGACTTGTTGATCCAAGTAAACGTGAAGGCAAATTTCGCATACACATCGAAGATGTTGGCGTAGACGAAATTAAAGCCACGTCAAGTAAATAATGTTCATTGACGTACTATTGTAACCATATCAACCAATTAAATAAAATTACCCTTTTGTTGGTTTCAAAATGTCCTTTCATTATTATAAAATCGTTACATTGGTAATCAATGATGGTTTTTAGTAAATCTAAAGCATATAACGTCTGTAAATCAGTGAAAAGGAGACATTTTGTTGACCTGTGTATCATTTGATTACTTAGCTGATTCTCTTAATTTCTATTTTATTTCAAAACCTCCGAAACGGAGAAATAAAAGTACATAAAACATTCACTTAATTAACAACACATCAAAATACATTATAAAACACATCAAAATACATATGAAAATCAAATTAGAGCTACCAAAGTTCGATCAAATAGAACATTTCACTCGTGAAATATGATCAATGATTTTGATTTTTAAGTGTTTTTTTTTCAAATATCCCTACAGACCATATTAAAAGTCCTTGAATAAACTGAGAGTGATGAAACCCACATACAGTATATCTTACATAAAACCAAATCACATATTCCTCTCAGAATTTGACTAAATACACCAAGAGAGACAATTGTGACTTTTTATTTTAGATGATTATTGGGTGATACATACCGATTACACATCTCACGCTGTGGTGTACAGTTGTCAGCTTTATCTATCCGACGGCACATGTTCATACAACCATACATCCGTATGGCTAATGTCTCGCTCACCAGCATTGGAACCCGCTACTCGTGCAAGAATTGTTAGGCTGTTGGCAGATATATGCGTACCAGAAGAAAGGATAAGACAAACGTCAAGAAGTAATTTTTTATTCTTAATATTTTTTGCTTGTTAATTTTGTATTAATGTTGTCAGATCAGATCGAATTCAGTTGTGGATCCAGGAATCATTGGAATTTCCCCAGGACGGACTTCCATAGATAGTGTCCACCCACCTTTAACCCCACAGTAGTTGGGGCTGAGATAGGAAAAAAGTTAATTATGGCAAAATGGCACTCTTTTCACACTTTTTTCTTCTTTTTTTCTCGATTTTTTAAATTTAATATTTTTTGAAAATTTAGGTGGGCCGGCCGCGTATTTTTTTTCTGCAGTACACATAAGCAAATATATGTTTCTTTTAGCCAATCAGAATGTAGGAAGCCTAAAATGACGTCAGATAACTATTGAATAATTAATCAGACGTCAGACACAACTCTGCTGATTACGATTCGCGAGTCGAGAAAAAAAATGGATTCTTGCGTGAGAGAAGATGAAGACGATGGTCAGTCAACAGAATTGACAAGATGCACTGTCTACAACGAAGATGCAGAGCCATTGACATGCGAAGCGTACCTCAAGTTTATGGTAAGTAACCTACACAAACGAGTAGCAAAAACTTCATAGTATATATCGTCATCATAACCATCATCATCATCATCACATTTATTTAATACCCAGAGGCATTTTCCAAAACTACTACTACTACTACTACTACTACAAGCCTATGCTAGGCCCTAGACCTAGGCCTATGCCTTTTGTAGCCTAGGAAAGCAATGAGTGGTCAGAGTCCGCCTAGAACTATCTTCGGATCTATAGGCCTAGAATAGTCCCTAGTTCTATTATTCTTGGCCTAATTTAATACTAATAGGCAGGTTGTTGCTGCTGTCTCTTATACACATCTAGATGTGTATAAGAGACAGGTATATAACCATTGCCAATGTATCATGCAGAAGTTAAG
>NW_022735924.1:288359-298314 GCF_011630105.1 Anneissia japonica | reverse complement strand
TGTTAATAATTTCAATAACCCACCCTTGTCATTTTATGACTCAGAGCTCCCTTGTAAACACGCGAGAGGAATGTTTAGCCATTGTTAGCAGCAAAGGAAGCAGTCTCACTGCTGATTAATTATTCAATAGTTATCTGACGTCATTTTAGGCTTCCTACATTCTGATTGGCTAAAAGAAACATATATTTGCTTATGTGTACTGCAGAAAAAAAATACGCGGCCCGGCCGACTGGGCCCCCTTGAAACTGCCACTTGTAGTAAGTGACCCATCATTATGATTTCAGACAATGGCGATATAACATTTGTATACATTTTCAGTCCATTACTGGTCAGTGAATTTTTGTTGCAGGTTGAATTTTATTGTCATGAAAACAGTTGGAAAAATATGATTTATTATATTTTATTATGTGTCGGTACCGGTATATCTTACAATCAAATATAGGCCTAATTGAAGGCCTATGTGCCATAAGTATATGCGGTATCATAATAATAACGTAGGACTATTTATGTCATCAATGACCTAAACTTCGATTTCTTACGGTCATTACATAGCCTAAAATCATAATCATTATCATCGTCTGATCGAGTAAGCTCAAACATTAACAGTCATGCCCTTTGTCACTGCCAATCACCTTCTTAGAGGAATTTGCCTAATACCAGCTGGTATAATTATTTTCTTATGTATAATGTACATAAATATTATTTCTATGTTCTAACTACTCAGTAACATTTGGCATTGTATGTACGCAGGTTGCATTGAGGTCATTCATGAAAATGCAAACGATGATGACACTGAGACAACAAATGGACATGAAATTACGGAATACGATGAGTGTATCTTAACGAATGTGACCCTCCAATCTAACGTTGACTTCCAAAGAGTAAGTACAGCGTGTGGATCCAGGGGTGCACCCACCCCCATCCGACAGCAGCCAAAAATCGCTAACCAAGTGTAAAATCATTTAGATAAGAGAGTAAAATGGCTTAAACTTCCGAAGCATCCAGGTAGATGGTCACCCAAAATAGGTAAGGGCCGGAACACCCGAAAGGCTTTCTCGATAGTTCCGTTCCCTTCGGACGACTACCACGTCTCCACCCCGGCAAAAAAAAAAAAAAAATTTTTAAATCTGGATTTGCCACTGATGAAAGATACAATATGATGTAGGATATAATATAAATTATAACCTAAAGTTTTATTTTATTTATTATGATCCGATGTTGTTTCCTTTATATAATCGTCATCGTCTAAGTCTAATTTATATGTACTTGTTTATGTAGTACATGGGGAAGTGGTATGAAATAGCTAAAAAAAGAACAACTGAGGAATACGAAGTTCCTGATTCTACTACTACGATTTTAAGAATGATTGACAACAATACTATTGCAATGCAACTTGATCTTTTCAGAGTGTGAGTATTCTACTTCTTATCTATTCTTATCACCATCTAATGTCAGGTGTAAAATTGAAGACAATCCAAATTGTAATTATTGGTGAGATAGGAGTACCGTAGATCAGTGGCGTATCTATAAGTGGGGGTGCTGATACAGGTGCGAAGGTGAAGTGGGGGATGGGGCTCGATGATCAGTTGAGGGGCGCTAACTCGCAAAATAAGGGGATTTTAGGTGATTTTTAACTATTTGACCGTGACTTCTAGGTGGGTGGGTGAGGCAACTGGGAGGGGCGTGACCCATCCTAGATACGCCACTGACGATAGTATTGTACATACTCCAAGTATTGAAGCGCCATCGTGTTTGGATTCAATAATCCTACATTAATTATGTCATCATCAGGATGATTTATGTCAAAATTGAATCCCAACACAATGGCGTGCATTTCAATACTTGGAGTATGTATTTGCTGCGAAGCAGCCAATTCATATTCTTGACAGCTACTTGACCTCTGAAAGGTCATTGTTTGTCAAAAAACAAGGGCCTAAGACGACTGAAAAGCGGAGTTTCCTTCTTTCGTTCTGCCGGGTAAAATCAATTACTTTAGGCGACGTTTGTAGACTTCCTACACGTACCAACGTCCGCATGTCGCGACGCTCGAGTATTACTATTCATCGTTTTTACTATATTTCTAGGTTTCCTATTTCTACGTTTAATCGGCACATGTCTCAGCCACAATATTTTGAGGCCAATATTATTTACGAACCCAGTTAAACTTTACTAGCCTATTTCAGCGTGCTAATTATTACATTTAGGCGTCGCTTGTTGTAGACTGGCATACACGGTACCAACGCTCGTTTTTACTATGTTTCTACGTCAGCTCGAGACGCTTGAGTATTACTATTCAGCGTTTTTACTATATAAATGTCAACTCGGCCCAAGTCTCGGCACAGTATTTTGAGGCCTATAGTATTTACGAACCCAGTTAAACTTATTTATGTCAACGTGCTAATTATTACATTTTAAAACAATAATTAAAAATGTATTATACTAGGGGCCGCGAAACTGTGGCCAAGTTGACTTGGTGCCGAGTTAACTCGAATTCTATCATGCTTACTAGTAGAGTCATTTTCATGAGATCCGTGACTAATTTTAGGATACCTTTTCTTCTCGATGGATTTGGCAAGATGGACCAATTTAGATAAAATATAGCTCCTATATACCTCCCAGATATTGGGGGAAAGTCCCGTTTGTGGGGCGTTTTTTCAAAATGGCCGCCTGTTGATTTGGACGCTTGTATCTCGATAACCACTGGTCAGAGAGACTTGATTTTAGTCTCAAATTGTTCACAATATGCATATTCCTATTTGTTGTAATACAACTTTTTATCAACAAATGGCGGGACATGCGATTTTTGAAAGTTTGACCTTTAACCTTGTATTGTCATATCTCAGTAATTACTGGTCATAGAGACTCACAATTAATTGCAAACTGTTCAGGAGATTCATGTTTATATTCGTTCTAATGAAACAAATATTCAAATAGTGACCGGAAACGATAGAGTCTGACCTTTGACCTATTGTAGGCTCATTCCATGTCAAATCAACCAGATTAAAAAGAAATTCCTGTATGACCGTCTCAGATTTTGATGAAACTCCATAAAAATGATCCACCGTATGAAAAACCAAAAAAAAAAAATTAGCCTCATAGGATATGTAGTTTTCGAGATATTGACTCCTCAAAAATATGGGGCGTGGTTCTTCAAGATGTGCAAACGCAATTTACTTCAACTTTGAAAGCTTATAACTCGAGATTGGTAATAGCTATCAGGGTCAAACTTGGTATTCTAACTTCTTCTTTGCCATATTTCACAAATATGGCCTTAGATTAACAGTTATCCCTTTTGAAGTTATCTGCACTCAAAGTAGCCGCTTTGTTTAACGATGCAATTTTTTGTGATTTTCGAGGTCACCCTGCGTCTATATGAGTGAGTATATACACTTTATATTACAGATGTATTATCTATGTGTAGTTGTCTCTAGCCACATGCAAGCGCAGGCTGATCAACTCAATTAAAACTGGGGTAAATTTAAGAAAAGATTTTAAATGTCCACATGACGATCCGTTGTTGAGAAACATAGGCGTTTTTCACTTTTATAGATCTGGTCCCAAGTTTGAATATATGCCATTCAATTTTAATTGATTTGATTAGCCTGCGTATTGGATCGTATCGTATCACAATTGCAGTCTACTATTTATTTATAACATCAGAGTTAACGATATTATAGACCGTACACGGTTATTTTTTCAGTTTTAACAAATGTATGGATGTGACTGTAAATGGAGTTGCTACGACCAACGGTGCTCAATGGACGGTCACATTTGACCCAGTTGGTGACGGTGAAATTAGAACTGGTACGAAATTCATAGCGTCATTACATTTATAGGCCTAATCATAATAATATTTGTACGACATAATAGACCTATTTATTTATCGTTTTGCTTGTCATTAATTTAATGTAGGGCTAACTGTGATTTTAAAAAATATATCATAAGTCGACATGAAAATAGTATACATATTGATCATTAAATTATTTCAGGTTTAGAATTTGTTTTAATAGGTTTAATTTCAGTAATAATACGCAACATATTTCAGTGAAGGTATTTTCTGGGTTAGTATTCACATATATGTACAGGCACCGTTTGTTGACATCGTTATTTATTTTCGCCGATTCTATTTTGGTATTACACGCGAACTGCTTTGAATTCTGAAGTGATCGTTAGAATAAAGATTCCACCTAATTATTTGATACGGTTCCTTTGCAAAGTATGAAAACTTAATTAAAGTTATACTTCGATTTAGCTCCATACTGGATAATCGAAACTGATTATGACAACTATGCACTAGTATATGGCTGCAAAACTCATGAAGACGGCACATGTTCACACAGTGAAAACACTGTGTACGTGATGGGGCGCCAGGAAACCTTATCACAGAGGTACATGGATCGGGTCAACGAAATTCTACCTTTGCTTTGCATCGAACCCGATGATATCATCTTAACAAAACCAGGTAAGTTATGCCGTCTAATAATAGCATTTTTTATAAAATTCAACCGTTAAGTCTGATAAGGCGCATGGAATTATTAATGCGTTTGTAAGTGTCAATATACACCGTTCATACCCCAACTTTTATTATTTTTTGTATTCCAGATGAATGTCGAAGATTTCCGTTGGGTGAGTTAATAAAAAATTATATAGCAGTTCAGAAAATCTAGCTTATAGTATAATTTTACACAGAAGCATTATAATATCAAGTTAAACTAGAAATAGCCTAAAATTGTTTTTAAAAATTGTTTTATTTTATTATAAATTCCTGTAATTCAATATCGTAAACACCAATAACGGAATAAGTGGTGGAATTGTATTTAGTCGTGAGAAAAAAAACTGTAACTTTGGCACAATACATAATATTTACATGATAACGAACTTTATTATAACATATTGAAATAACGGATTGTCGTCCCGGAAATGGTATAACTGTTTCAATTTGGCATTTGCTTCCAGGATTATACGGTCGGCTGTATCTTCATTCATAAATCAGTAGTTCATCACATAATATTAATAAATAGCGGTAGTTGCGGATTCTTCCTCCATTAATTCATCCATCAATCCTTCGTTCGTTCATTCATTCGTTTGTTCACTCATTTGATCATTCAATCATTTATTCATTTTTGTTTCTTAGCCCTTTGTTATGACGAGGTTGTATGCAATACCTTTATTAATTATGTGAGTATGCATGTTGCATTTATTCATTCATTTGGTAATTCATTTATTCATTAATACATTCATCCATTCATTCATTTATTCATATTTCCTATGTCTTTTTATGGTTTCATTCAACTACGCTTAATATATTATGTAAGTATGCGTGTCGCTGAGGGGGTTCTTTTTTCATTCGTTTTCGTAACCCAGCCTTCTTAGTATATTCTTGGTGTCTTTTCCACTTTTTAAAAAGAGGTATTTCCAAATGTATTGTTTGGAGGATTAAAGACAACAAGTAAATAATATGACATTGTCTTTTCCAAACTAGGAACAGAAAAGTGTCTGGTGGAAGAGTTTCCTACCGTGAAAGATTTCGACGTCTTAAAGGTGAAGAAACTTTTTAACATATTTAACATAAGTCAATATAAGTCAACGTAAAGAATGTTTTAACAGAAGCTATAGTCGTTGATGTATGTTGAATAGTTTTATATTTAAAGTAAAATTATTTTGCATTTGTTTGTTTGTTTTTTGTTTTTTTTTAGCTACATGGTGAGTGGTTTCAGATAGGACGTCAACTGGAAGTCGACGGCGCTTCATTTCCCATCATGCGCACATTATCGTTCTTGCCACACCCTGACGATGACAGTGATATCAAGCTAATACTTAAAGGAGTTAAGTTGTAAGTAAATATTCACACAGATGTACCGTATACATTACATACATCAGCTCCAAGATCAGATTAGGAAATTTCATGGCTTATGTTTATTTGATCTTACTTACTATTCCGTCTTACCTTTTACCGGAACTTTCTATTTAAGTGTGGCTTTGTTGAGTGTGATATTTTTCCACTTCTTCGTATCTTTGGTCACAATCTACTGTCGCACCCCAACTTTTTCACCGAAATACATCCCTCCTTCTTTCCCCGTTGTCCTTCTCCGTGTGTTTCTATGCCTGTCCCTTAACATTCTACTGTTGTGCTTTTGATAGCGAGTCTGGCATAGTTTTAATTTTTTCTTGAGAAGATGAACAACAACAACCAACTCCTTCTTTTATTTCTTCACTTAAATATCGCATTTACATTATTTTTCATGTTTTATGGAATGTATCAAGTTTCTTTTCATTGGCTTTTGTTATCTTATAAGTTTCTGGGCAAATTACATTTACAAATTTTTTCTCCTTTTTGTGGGACACATTGTTTGAAGGATGTTTGACCAATAGCAATTCAAGTGTCCTCTCCACTTTGTTTCGTTACTTCTGCAGTTATTTTTTGCATATTATTATATGTTTTCTTTTTATTTAGTCGTATGCCTGTACTCTTCATGTGGGATTTAATCCTGGGGTTGTTCTTTAGTACTTGGGATCAGTGAAATGTCATCTGCATAGTCTAGGTCCTCAAAAGCTGTGACGTGTAACGTTATTTAATTCGAACTTCTTCTGGTTGTATATCATCAATCAATTTACTGCTCTGTAAAGAAAATTCCGAACACGACACACTTGCTTAATATCTGCGTTTACTTTAAGCCAATCTGACAGTTTCTTCACTGATCGTGCTACTCTCACCAATCACTTATAATTATGTTAAACGTTTTTAGTAGACTACTCCAGAGCTTCTGTGATCTTTTAAAATTTCTCCTTCTGTACTGTGAAATACTTTTTAGAAGTCGATAAAGTTGATGTATAGTGAGGTATTTCATTTTAAATTCGTTTAATGATGTTTGTCAGTATGTATAATTGTATTTTTTTCCTTTTGCCACTTCTTAATCCAACTTGTTTATCTCTGAGTGTTATGTCAATTGCTTCTTTCATTCATTAAATTTTCCCATACACTTTAACTTTACTGCCCGGTTGGTAGCAGGGATATGCGTATTATATTTTGTAAAATCAACCTTTTTGACAGTATTGTGGTAATGCTTCTTATTCCTGTTGATGGAAGTTTCCATTTTGAAAGATCTGATGAAGGATTGCTGTGAGCATATTTTCTATAAAGTTTTTGCTTAACTTCCTTCAAATTTTAGTTGTGATGCTATATTTACACATTTCTTTTTGTTCTAGGTCTGGAGTTTGTGTCGAACAAGACATTGTTGCACATGGTTACTCAATAAAATCGCGTACGGGCGCACTGACTATATATTTTCCACGTTGGATGTCAGACCATGGCATTTCCAATGAAGGTTGGCATTGACTTATATTGTAAATAATCAAAAATGTCTCGGCGCTCATCATATTTGAGATTTTTGTTTATGTATTCAAATAATCATTGTGTAGATATAATCCCTCCTGTGCTGACGAGCTACCTTGAGCGTTTTACATGATCAGGAATGTCACGATAATATTTGGACAAGCAAAAGCTGTTCATCTTTAGAAGTCATATTTCGCAGGGCCGTAGGAACAGGGGGGGCCGGGAGGGCATTGGCCCCCCCCCAACTTTTTCCCAAGAAAATGTGTCGTAGGGGCCTATTTAATAAAATATCTTCTGAGTGAGAAATATATTACTGAAAAACATCCCCACTTTTTCTCAAGAAAATGTTTTGTATCGTATTTAATAAAATATCTTCTGATTGAGAAATATTACTGAAAAACATTGCGACAAAAACTTCCGCCTCACAATGAATGAGAGTGGCTGAATACGATCTACTGTCTCAAGTCCGTCTCAATCATTGCATGTTTTTGCATATCCACAATGACAAAACAGATGCTTTAGATTCTTGTCAAAGTTGCCAATGAGTTTTGTGTAAACAACAAACACCGTTTTAATATATTTGGTACTTTCGTTGCTTAATGATACTTGGTAGCATCTATAGTTTACACAATATTGCACATTATATGTGGTTAGATCTAGTAATTGGTATATTGTAATGTATTAACATAGGATGCCATGGAAAACAGGTTTTAAAATAAAATAGGTACTCTTGCATACTCTTTGTTTCTCGTTGTTTAATTCATTTTTTTATTACAACATTACAAAACATATATAAAGTCATTTTACAGGAGGACGATGACTATCAAATAACTTAATAAAAAAAATCACTAAAATTCGTCAAATATCCGTGGCTACCGTCTGCTTATTTGGTCCCCACCCCACTTCCAAATTGCTTCCTACGGGCCTGATTGTGTTGATATTTAATTTAAATAGTTAAATTTTGAAATAATTGCAAATAGTAATTTTGAATGTAATGAATTTACAAATGTTCAATTAATTTCAATGATGTAAATTATAATAATTATATTTTTTGTCAGTATTTCTGTTTGACACAAAGTTTATATATATATATATATAGTCAAATATCAGGTTGTGCACACTGACTTCAAAAACATTGTCGTAATGTACGGATGCCGAGTGTTAAATGGAGATGGTAGCTGTCAACTAGGTAAAAACAATTTCCTAGTTTTAAGTCGCACAAAAAGTCCAACGGTGACGTCATCAGATCAAATATTAGAGATTGCATCATTGCTGTGCATCGAGAGTTCACAAATCGTTTTCGATCAAGGTATGTATCTCAACATATTTTTGTACGTCATTGAAAAGTGTATGATAATTGAAAACATTGTACTTGCTGTGAATTGATGTCGGACACGATCGTCATTGAAAAGGGTATAATAATTGAAAACCTTGTCCTTGCTGTCAATCAAAACAATTCTTAATTTTTAAAAAAACATTATTTTGTGGTTCAAAAATGTCGGCCACGATCACAATGCAAACAATAAGCCTGTGGTTGCCTCCTTCATTCCTGTACAATTATTACTATTTATTGCCGTACAATTTACCAGGTTTCGTGTTAAGTTTCCTGCTTGGATAATCGCGCTTTAGTAATGTTTGAATAATACATTGTGAATGATTACCTATATTAAGTACACAAGATCATGCGAAGTGTGAAACACACACTCCATTTTCAAAAGATAAGTTTTTCCACCCCGTGGTTCCATTTAGAAAACGCCCAAAGTCTAATTTCCTTGTAGCTCCAAATACTTGTTTATTTCAAACAGTAGTCCAACAGGGATGCTTTGTTCCCACTTACAGGCGAAAATTGTAAAAATAAACATATAATATCACAAGGTATAAAATTCAAAGTTAGAATATTGAAGCCTGATTCGTCGTCAATTCGTCAAGACTGGAAAGGCTTAAACGTTGATTACTACTGCAGTCGCCGGCCTCTGTTAGTCTACTTCTTCCCCATGTCTCCCAAACGAGCAGCCGGGGGTTTTCAATTTCAAAAATAATTTCTATTTTTTTTTTTTTTTTTTAGATACATGCGCTGAAATGAAGTACGGAATACTAGGCAATGTAAATTCAGTTGGCGGTAAAGCTTTTACTACAGTATTTGCTATTTTCTATAATTTTGGAATGGAGCTGTGAATGGACTAATTCTAAAGCTCTGTTCACTCTGTCAAATTTTCTTTGACAAAAAATGGTTGTATGCCCATATATAGTCACGATATGCCTACATATGTGATGTCATCATGACCATATTTAGGCATGTCACATGTTTTTGTGTAATACAATTTGATAGTCTGGACTGGGCTTAAACCTCGCCGCGTATATTGTTATTTTAGGTCCCAGGGTGGCGCCAGGATTTGCCCGACGGAAGGCTGAGGTCCCCGACAGGGGGAGGGGGGTGCGATACCCCCAGACGAGGAGTCAGATTTCCCCGATGAAAGCAAAGTGGGCGTGGTCGAGCTCTAAAAATTTTGACAATTTAGGGTTTTCAAAGGCTTATTTAATCGATTTTGGAGTCTAATTATATGTAGAAAATACATATTTTTTTTCCCCCCCGACGAATTGTGCTTTTTCTCTCCGACGGGG